>NC_066606.1:4065000-4097054 GCF_905475345.1 Vespula vulgaris
GATGAGGTCTCGTATTTTTGTATTCCTGTTGCTTTCTTTTATTTTTTGATTTTGATTAATTAACTAATTAAATTATAAAAATTTTAATATATATATATATATATATATATATATATATATATATAATATTATTACACTGAAAGAAAAAGAGAATGTTTATACCATTTACTAGCTGACGTATACAAAGCAAATCTTATTACAATGTTTATATGTTTCTATATAAGCTGAAATATCTAAATACAACTTATGTTATTTACTTTCTGTCTAATATCGTATGAGATCAGTCTTTCGGCAACCACCGAGGTGGAATGTTGGAAGATCCCATACAAACATACATTTGTAAATAGATACATATGTGTTTATGTACATATGTACGTAACTAGATACATAATATACACACCCACACACACATACACAAAGTATACAGTAGTCTTTCTCTTGGGTATTGCTTGAGATTTTCTTATATTGTATGGACAGTAACGAGCAACCATTGTTCTGCAATGAGCCAAAATTAAATATCTGATATTGTTATTGATACATTATGAACTAAAAATGTTTAAATTGATTAAAAAGAAATTAATACTTGATAGAAAAAGAAAAAATTACACATTATTGAAGGGTATTTGTTATTTTCGGCATCAATTTACAATGAAATGTTTTCTATAATTCCATTGATTTTCTATTAGCAATACTTTTAATGTGTACGCATAAGTGTATGTATATATATTTTTGTAATGGAACGAAATCTATTAGTTGTTTATTTTTAATTAGATATATGATTCTACTTCTGGTTAATAAACTTTACATTATTATATTGGAAGATACAATGGAAGATATCGAATTAAACTCTAATACAATGTTTTATTCGTTTGTCGTTAACGTTAAGACTTTTGATAAAAGATTTCAGTACTTCGGTTAATAGTTAAAATGCCTTTCAACTGGCCGTAGATAACAAAGCTCTTCACTAATGTATCAACGTAAGATGTAATACCACTGATTAAGAAATTCACTAATTATAGTCGACTATTGTCATTCTTCGATGCAAAATGTAAGTTGTAATTGCATTGATACGTACATGAATACGTATATGATAATGTTTTTTTATAAACCCTGAGTTACTCATTTCTGATACAGATTGAGATATATACAGATATATATATATATATTATATATTATATATTATGTATATATAAATACAGAGAGAGAGAGAGAGAGAGAGAGAGAGAAAGTGGAAGGGTAAACGAATCGAGAATTTTGAATAAAACATAGAACGATATCGAGATTAAATTGAAAGGAAACTTTGTTAGCTTCTTGACAAAAAGGCACTCTATAAGGGAAACATCAGCCATCCAAAGTACAATTATATCAAAGACCTATTCAAAGGAAAGACGATTACATAGGTATCCTATTATGATACCTTATACTTCTTATTATTCATATAAAAGAGAAGAAGAAGAAAAAAAACAGTTAAGAAGATTAAGAAAGAAATTTCATGTTTATTTCCCAATATCTTCAATTATGATTGATTTATAAAGACAATAAGAATAATAATAACAATAATAATAACAACAATAATATGAAAAAGAAGAAGAAGAACAAAGTATCTTGGTATATTCAATTTTGCTTTCTTGTTCTTATGTGGTATATGTAGCTAGTACAATGTAAATTTTAATGTGGGATTTCAATTAAACGTCATTTAATGCGTATTATGATTAATATGCATTATTCATACACATATGAATGTATATATATTTAAATGAATGTCGAATTTATACCTCGTTGACAAATTAAATTTACAATATTGAAATAAGGGTGTCA
This sequence comes from Vespula vulgaris, assembly GCF_905475345.1. Lineage (NCBI taxonomy): Eukaryota > Metazoa > Arthropoda > Insecta > Hymenoptera > Vespidae > Vespula > Vespula vulgaris. The sequence goes on from NC_066606.1 coordinate 4,066,819, forward strand.
TGATCAGGTACACGTATCACGTTCGATCGTCGACGATCTTTCTGTATATAAAATATATCGATACCAAACGATATTACATTCGTTAAAATGCATATACGTATTACGTACGTACGCGTACACGTGCATACAGAAAAATTAAGAAAAAAATAGCAAAATAGAGCAAGGAAGAGACAGAGAGAGAGAGATAGATGAAAGTTCATTGTTTTCGAAGAAGGACGTCTGTCCTAACGAACGAAGTTTACGATGAGGTCTCGTATTTTTCTATTCCTGTTGCTTTCTTTTATTTTTTGATTTTGATTAATTGACTAATTAAATTATAAAAATTTTAATATATATATATATATATATATATATATATATATATATATATATATTACACTGAAAGAAAAAGAGAATGTTTATACCATTTATTAGCTGACGTATACAAAGCAAATCTTATTACAATGTTTATATGTTTCTATATAAGCTGAAGTATCTAAATACACCTTATCTTATTTAATTTTGGTCGAATATCGTATGAGATCAGTCTTTCGGCAACCACCGAGCTGGAAATTTGGAAATAAACTCTAATACAATCTTTTATTCGTTTGTCGTTAACGTTACGACTTTTGATAAAAGATTTCAATACTTCGGTTAATAGTTAAAATGCCTTTCAACTGGCCGTAGATAACAAAGCTCTTCACAAATGTATCAACGTAAGATGTAATACCACTGATTAAGAAATTCACTAATTATAGTCGACAATTGTCATTTTTCAATGCAAGATGTAAGTCGTATTTGCATTGATACGGGGATAAATACGTATATGATAATGTTTTTTTATAAACCCTGAGTTACTCATTTCTGATACAGATTCAGATATATACAGATATATATATGTATTATATATTATATATAATATGTATATATATATACAGAGAGAGAGAGAGAGAGAGAGAGAGAAAGAAAAAGGGTAAAGGAATCGAGAATTTGAATAAAACAAAGAACGATATCGAGATTAAATTGAAAAGAAACTTTGTTAGCTCTTGACAAAAAGGAATTCGATAAGGAAGCATTAGCCGTCCAAAGTACAATTATATCAAAAACCCATTCAAACTAAAGAAGATTACATATGTATCTGATTATGATACCTTATATTACTTATTATTCATATAAAAGAAAAGAAAAAGAAAAAGAAACAGTTAAGAAAAGTAAGAAAGAAATCTCATCTTTATTTCCCAATATCTTCAATTATGATTGATTTCTAAATACAATAAGGATAATAATAACAATAATAACAACAACAATAATATGAAGAAGAAGAAGAAGAAGAATAAAGTATCTTGGTATATTCAATTTTGCTTTCTTGTTCTTATGTAGTATATGTATCTAGTACAATGTAAATTTTAATGTGGGATTTCATTTAAACGTGTCATTTAATGCGTATTATGATTAATATGCATTATTCATACACATATCAACGTATGTGTATTTAAATGAATATAGAATTTATACCTCGTTGACAAATTAAATCTACAATATTGAAATAAGGGTGTCACGATCAGGTACACGCATCACGTTCGATCGTCGACGATCTTTCTATATATAAAATATATCGATACCAAACGATATTACATTTGTTAAAATGCATATACGTATTACGTACATACGCGTACACGTGCATACAGAAAAATGAAGAAAAAAATAGCAAAACAGTGCGAGGAAGAGACAAAGAGAGAGAGAGAGATGAAAGTACATTGTTTTCAAGGAAGGGCGTCTGTCCTAACGAACGGAGTTTTCGATGAGGTCTCGTATTTTTCTATTCCTGTTGCTTTCTTTTATTTTTTGATTTTGATTAATTGACTAATTAAATTATAAAAATTTTAATATATATATATATATATATATATATATATATATATATACATATATATTACACTGAAAGAAAAAGAGAATGTTTATACCATTTATTAGCTGACGTATAGAAAGCATATCTTATTACAATGTTTATTTGTTTCTATATAAGCTGAAATATCTAAATACACTTTACGTTATTTACTTTCTGTCGAATATCGTATGAGATCAGTCTTTCGGCAACCACCGAGCTGGAAAATTGGAAATAAACTCTAATACAATCTTTTATTCGTTTGTCGTTAACGTTACGACTTTTGATAAAAGATTTCAATACTTCGGATAATAGTTAAAATGCCTTTCAACTGGCCGTAGATAACAAAGCTCTTAACAAATGTATCAACGTAAGATGTAATACCACTGACTAAGAAATTCATCAATTATAGTCGACTATTGTCATTTTTCGATGCAAGATGTAAGTCGTATTTGCATTGATAGGCAGATGAATACGTATATGATAATGTTTTTTTATAAACCCTGAGTTACTCATTTCTGATACAGATTCAGATATATACAGATATCTATATATATTATATATTATATATTATATATATATAAATATATATACAGAGAGAGAAAGAGAGAGAGAGAGAAAGAAAAAGGGTAAAGGAATCGAGAATTTGAATAAAACAAAGAACGATATCGAGATTAAATTGAAAAGAAACTTTGTTAGCTCTTGACAAAAAGGCATTCGATAAGGAAGCATTAGCCCTCCAAAGTACAATTATATCAAAAACCCATTCAAATTAAAGAAGATTACATATGTATCTGATTATGATACCTTATATTTCTTATTATTCATATAAAATAAAAGAAAAAGAAAAAAAAACAGTTATGAAGAATAAGAAAGAAATCTCATCTTTATTTCCCAATATCTTCAATTATGATAGATTTCTAAATACAATAAGGATAATAATAACAATAATAACAACAACAAAAATATGAAGAAGAAGAAGAAGAAGAAGAATAAAGTATCTTGGTATATTCAATTTTGCTTTCTTGTTCTTATGTAGTATATGTATCTAGTACAATGTAAATTTTAATGTGGGATTTCATTTAAACGTGTCATTTAATGCGTATTATGATTAATATGCATTATTCATACACATATCAAGGTATGTGTATTTAAATGAATATAGAATTTATACTTCGTTGACAAATTAAATTTACAATATTGAAATAAGGGTGTCACGATCAGGTACACGCATCACGTTCGATCGTCGACGATCTTTCTATATATAAAATATATCGATACCAAACGATATTACATTTGTTAAAAGGCATATACGTATTACGTACATACGCGTACACGTGCATACAGAAAAATTAAGAAAAAAATAGCAAAACAGAGCGAGGAAGAGAGAGAGAGAGAGAGAGAGAGAGATGAAAGTACATTGTTTTCTAACAAACGGAGTTTTCGATGAGGTCTCGTATTTTTCTATTCCTGTTGCTTTCTTTTATTTTTTGATTTTGATTAATTAACTAATTAAATTATAAAAATTTTAATATATATATATATATATATATATATATATATATATATAATATTATTACACTGAAAGAAAAAGAGAATGTTTATACCATTTACTAGCTGACATATACAAAGCAAAAATTATTACAATGTTTATATGTTTCTATATAAGGTGAAATATCTAAATACACCTTATGTTATGTACTTTCTGTCGAATATCGTATGAGATCAGTCTTTCGGTAACCACCAAGGTGGAATGTTGGAAGATCCCATATAAACATACGTTTGTAAATAGATACATATGTACATAACTAGATACATAATATACACACCCACGCACACATACACAAAGTATATAGTAGTCTTTCCTTGGGTATTGCTTGAGGTTTATTATATTGTGTAGACAGTAATGAGCAACCTTTCTTCTGCAATGAGCCAAAATTAAATATCTGATATTGTTATTGATAGAATTCATTATGAACTAAAAATGTTTAAATTGATTAACAAAGAAATTAATACTTGATAGAAAAAGAAAAAATTACACATTATTGAAGGGTATTTGTTATTGTCGGCATCAATTTACAATGAAATGTTTTCTATAATTCCATTGATTTTTTATTAGCAATACTTTTAATGTGTACGCATAAATGTATGTATATACATTTGTGTAATGGAACGAAATCTATTAGTTGTTTATTTTTAATTAGATATATGATTCTACTTCTCGTTAATAAACTTTACATTATTATATTGGAAGATACAATGGAAGATATCGAATTAAACTCTAATACAATCTTTTATTCGTTTGTCGTTAACGTTAAGACTTTTGATAAAAGATTTCAATACTTCGGTTAATAGTTAAAATGCCTTTCAACTGGCCGTAGATAACAAAACTCTTCACAAATGTATCAACGTAAGATGTAATACCACTGATTAAGAAATTCACTAATTATAGTCGACTATTGTCATTTTTCGATGCAAGATGTAAGTCGTAATTGCATTGAGGCGTATATGAATATGTATATGATAATGTTTTTTTATAAACCCTGAGTTTATTTCTGATACAGATTGAGATATATACAGATATATATATATATATATATATATATATATATATATATATATATATTATATATAATATGTATATATATATACAGAGAGAGAGAGAGAGAGAGAGAAAGAAAGGGTAAACGAATCGAGAATTTGAATAAAACAAAGAACGATATCGAGATTAAATTGAAAAGAAACTTTGTTAGCTCTTGACAAAAAGGCATTCGATAAGGAAGCATTAGGCGTCCAAAGTACAATTATATCAAAAACCCATGAAAATTAAAGAAGATTACATATGTATCTGATTATGATACCTTATATTTCTTATTATTCATATAAAAGAAAAGAAAAAGAAAAAAAAAACAGATAAGAAGAATAAGAAAGAAATCTCATCTTTATTTCCCAATATCTTCAATTATGATAGATTTCTAAATACAATAAGGATAATAATAACAATAATAACAACAACAATAATATGCAGAAGAAGAAGAAGAAGAAGAATAAAGTATCTTGGTATATTCAATTTTGCTTTCTTGTTCTTATGTAGTATATGTATCTAGTACAATGTAAATTTTAATGTGGGATTTCATTTAAACGTGTCATTTAATGCGTATTATGATTAATATGCATTATTCATACACATATCAAGGTATGTGTATTTAAATGAATATAGAATTTATACCTCGTTGACAAATTAAATTTACAATATTGAAATAAGGGTGTCACGATCAGGTACACGCATCACGTTCGATCTTCGACGATCTTTCTATATATAAAATATATCGATACCAAACGATATTACATTTGTTAAAAGGCATATACGTATTACGTACATACGCGTACACGTGCATACAGAAAAATTAAGAAAAAAATAGCAAAACAGAGCGAGGAAGAGAGAGAGAGAGAGATGAAAGTACATTGTTTTCTAACAAACGGAGTTTTCGATGAGGTCTCGTATTTTTCTATTCCTGTTGCTTTCTTTTATTTTTTGATTTTGATTAATTAACTAATTAAATTATAAAAATTTTAATATATATATATATATATATATATATATATATATATATATATATATATAATATTATTACACTGAAAGAAAAAGAGAATGTTTATACCATTTACTAGCTGACATATACAAAGCAAAAATTATTACAATGTTTATATGTTTCTATATAAGGTGAAATATCTAAATACACCTTATGTTATTTACTTTCTCTCGAATATCGTATGAGATCAGTCTTTCGGCAACCACCAAGGTGGAATGTTGGAAGATCCCATATAAACATACGTTTGTAAATAGATACATATGTACATAACTAGATACATAATATACACACCCACGCACACATACACAAAGTATATAGTAGTCTTTCCTTGGGTATTGCTTGAGGTTTATTATATTGTGTAGACAGTAAGGAGCAACCTTTCTTCTGCAATGAGCCAAAATTAAATATCTGATATTGTTATTGATAGAATTCATTATGAACTAAAAATGTTTAAATTGATTAACAAAGAAATTAATACTTAATAGAAAAAGAAAAAATTACACATTATTGAAGGGTATTTGTTATTGTCGGCATCAATTTACAATGAAATGTTTTCTATAATTCCATTGATTTTTTATTAGCAATACTTTTAATGTGTACGCATAAATGTATGTATATACATTTGTGTAATGGAACGAAATCTATTAGTTGTTTATTTTTAATTAGATATATGATTCTACTTCTCGTTAATAAACTTTACATTATTATATTGGAAGATACAATGGAAGATATCGAATTAAACTCTAATACAATCTTTTATTCGTTTGTCGTTAACGTTAAGACTTTTGATAAAAGATTTCAATACCTCGGTTAATAGTTAAAGTGCCTTTCAACTGGCCGTAGATAACAAAGCTCTTCACAAATGTATCAACGTAAGATGTAATACCACTGATTAAGAAATTCACTAATTATAGTCGACTATTGTCATTTTTCGATGCAAGATGTAAGTCGTATTTGCATTGATACGCAGATGAATACGTATATGATAATGTTTTTTTATAAACCCTGAGTTTATTTCTGATACAGATTGAGATATATACAGATATATATATATATATATATATATATATATATATATATATATATATATTTTATATATAATATGTATATATATATATACAGAGAGAGAAAGAGAGAGAGAGAGAGAGAGAGAGAGAAAGAAAGGGTAAACGAATCGAGAATTTGAATAAAACAAAGAACGATATCGAGATTAAATTGAAAAGAGACTTTGTTAGCTCTTGACAAAAAGGCATTCGATAAGGAAGCATTAGGCGTCCAAAGTACAATTATATCAAAAACCCATTCAAATTAAAGAAGATTACATATGTATCTGATTATGATACCTTATATTTCTTATTATTCATATAAAAGAAAAGAAAAAGAAAAAAAAAACAGTTAAGAAGAGTAAGATAGAAATCTCATCTTTATTTCCCAATATCTTCAATTATGATAGATTTCTAAATACAATAAGGATAATAATAACAATAATAACAACAACAATAATATGCAGAAGAAGAAGAAGAAGAAGAATAAAGTATCTTGGTATATTCAATTTTGCTTTCTTGTTCTTATGTAGTATATGTATCTAGTACAATGTAAATTTTAATGTGGGATTTTATTTAAACGTGTCATTTAATGCGTATTATGATTAATATGCATTATTCATACACATATCAAGGTATGTGTATTTAAATGAATATAGAATTTATACCTCGTTGACAAATTAAATTTACAATATTGAAATAAGGGTGTCACGATCAGGTACACGCATCACGTTCGATCTTCGACGATCTTTCTATATATAAAATATATCGATACCAAACGATATTACATTTGTTAAAAGGCATATACGTATTACGTACATACGCGTACACGTGCATACAGAAAAATTAAGAAAAAAATAGCAAAACAGAGCGAGGAAGAGAGAGAGAGAGAGATGAAAGTACATTGTTTTCTAACAAACGGAGTTTTCGATGAGGTCTCGTATTTTTCTATTCCTGTTGCTTTCTTTTATTTTTTGATTTTGATTAATTAACTAATTAAATTATAAAAATTTTAATATATATATATATATATATATATATATATAATATTATTACACTGAAAGAAAAAGAGAATGTTTATACCATTTACTAGCTGACATATACAAAGCAAAAATTATTACAATGTTTATATGTTTCTATATAAGGTGAAATATCTAAATACACCTTATGTTATTTACTTTCTCTCGAATATCGTATGAGATCAGTCTTTCGGCAACCACCAAGGTGGAATGTTGGAAGATCCCATATAAACATACGTTTGTAAATAGATACATATGTACATAACTAGATACATAATATACACACCCACGCACACATACACAAAGTATATAGTAGTCTTTCCTTGGGTATTGCTTGAGGTTTATTATATTGTGTAGACAGTAAGGAGCAACCTTTCTTCTGCAATGAGCCAAAATTAAATATCTGATATTGTTATTGATAGAATTCATTATGAACTAAAAATGTTTAAATTGATTAACAAAGAAATTAATACTTAATAGAAAAAGAAAAAATTACACATTATTGAAGGGTATTTGTTATTGTCGGCATCAATTTACAATGAAATGTTTTCTATAATTCCATTGATTTTTTATTAGCAATACTTTTAATGTGTACGCATAAATGTATGTATATACATTTGTGTAATGGAACGAAATCTATTAGTTGTTTATTTTTAATTAGATATATGATTCTACTTCTCGTTAATAAACTTTACATTATTATATTGGAAGATACAATGGAAGATATCGAATTAAACTCTAATACAATCTTTTATTCGTTTGTCGTTAACGTTAAGACTTTTGATAAAAGATTTCAATACCTCGGTTAATAGTTAAAGTGCCTTTCAACTGGCCGTAGATAACAAAGCTCTTCACAAATGTATCAACGTAAGATGTAATACCACTGATTAAGAAATTCACTAATTATAGTCGACTATTGTCATTTTTCGATGCAAGATGTAAGTCGTATTTGCATTGATACGCAGATGAATACGTATATGATAATGTTTTTTTATAAACCCTGAGTTTATTTCTGATACAGATTGAGATATATACAGATATATATATATATATATATATATATATATTTTATATATAATATGTATATATATATATACAGAGAGAGAAAGAGAGAGAGAGAGAGAGAGAGAGAGAAAGAAAGGGTAAACGAATCGAGAATTTGAATAAAACAAAGAACGATATCGAGATTAAATTGAAAAGAGACTTTGTTAGCTCTTGACAAAAAGGCATTCGATAAGGAAGCATTAGGCGTCCAAAGTACAATTATATCAAAAACCCATTCAAATTAAAGAAGATTACATATGTATCTGATTATGATACCTTATATTTCTTATTATTCATATAAAAGAAAAGAAAAAGAAAAAAAAAACAGTTAAGAAGAGTAAGATAGAAATCTCATCTTTATTTCCCAATATCTTCAATTATGATAGATTTCTAAATACAATAAGGATAATAATAACAATAATAACAACAACAATAATATGCAGAAGAAGAAGAAGAAGAAGAATAAAGTATCTTGGTATATTCAATTTTGCTTTCTTGTTCTTATGTAGTATATGTATCTAGTACAATGTAAATTTTAATGTGGGATTTTATTTAAACGTGTCATTTAATGCGTATTATGATTAATATGCATTATTCATACACATATCAATGTATGTGTATTTAAATGAATATAGAATTTATACCTCGTTGACAAATTAAATTTACAATATTGAAATAAGGGTGTCACGATCAGGTACACGCATCACGTTCGATCGTCGACGATCTTTCTATATATAAAATATATCGATACCAAACGATATTACATTTGTTAAAAGGCATATACGTATTACGTACATACGCGTACATGTGCATACAGAAAAATTAAGAAAAAAATAGCAAAACAGAGCGAGGAAGAGAGAGAGAGAGAGAGAGAGAGAGATGAAAGTACATTGTTTTCTAACAAACGGAGTTTTCGATGAGGTCTCGTATTTTTCTATTCCTGTTGCTTTCTTTTATTTTTTGATTTTGATTAATTAACTAATTAAATTATAAAAATTTTAATATATATATATATATATATATATATATATATATATAATATTATTACACTGAAAGAAAAAGAGAATGTTTATACCATTTACTAGCTGACATATACAAAGCAAAAATTATTACAATGTTTATATGTTTCTATATAAGGTGAAATATCTAAATACACCTTATGTTATGTACTTTCTGTCGAATATCGTATGAGATCAGTCTTTCGGTAACCACCAAGGTGGAATGTTGGAAGATCCCATATAAACATACGTTTGTAAATAGATACATATGTACATAACTAGATACATAATATACACACCCACGCACACATACACAAAGTATATAGTAGTCTTTCCTTGGGTATTGCTTGAGGTTTATTATATTGTGTAGACAGTAATGAGCAACCTTTCTTCTGCAATGAGCCAAAATTAAATATCTGATATTGTTATTGATAGAATTCATTATGAACTAAAAATGTTTAAATTGATTAACAAAGAAATTAATACTTAATAGAAAAAGAAAAAATTACACATTATTGAAGGGTATTTGTTATTGTCGGCATCAATTTACAATGAAATGTTTTCTATAATTCCATTGATTTTTTATTAGCAATACTTTTAATGTGTACGCATAAATGTATGTATATACATTTGTGTAATGGAACGAAATCTATTAGTTGTTTATTTTTAATTAGATATATGATTCTACTTCTCGTTAATAAACTTTACATTATTATATTGGAAGATACAATGGAAGATATCGAATTAAACTCTAATACAATCTTTTATTCGTTTGTCGTTAACGTTAAGACTTTTGATAAAAGATTTCAATACCTCGGTTAATAGTTAAAGTGCCTTTCAACTGGCCGTAGATAACAAAGCTCTTCACAAATGTATCAATGTAAGATGTAATACCACTGATTAAGAAATTCACTAATTATAGTCGACTATTGTCATTTTTCGATGCAAGATGTAAGTCGTAATTGCATTGAGGCGTATATGAATATGTATATGATAATGTTTTTTTGTAAACCCTTAGTTACTCATTTCTGTTATGTATTATATACTATATATATATATATATAGAGAGAGAGAGAGAGAAAGGGTAAACGAATCGATTATTGAAATAAAACAAAGAACGATATCGAGATTAAATTGAAATGAAACTTTGTTAGCTCTTGACAAAGAGGCACTCGATAAGGAAACATGAGCCGTCCAAAGTACAATTATATCAAAAACCCATTCATATTAAAGACGATTACACATATATCCGATTATGATACCTTTCTAAGTCCTGAAATAATTCCATTCAAATTTATATTACACTACTGCCATGTATGGTAAGTAATTGATTGTAAAGACTTTTAATAGACTCAGAAGTGGCGCATTCCAAGGATTTCTATATAATATAATATATAAGTTCTGTGTACCGTAGACTCTTCATTTTTGAGGAAACAAGTTTTTTCAAACCTCTGGGAATACCTAATAAGTAACGTAGCTATTTCTGGTTTTTGAAAGTTAATGCATAGTTTAAAATGGAAATATATACGATGGAAACATACCGACAATTTTTGCGGGTTTAAATGCTCCAATTATTACAGAAAGATTTGGTCCTATAAAAGATTATTTTTTGGACATTCATCTGTCACAGCTTCACAATTCTTTTCTTCATACTGTACGTCACACGCTTCGCGTATAGCCTCTTTTTTTATCGATCAAGAACTATCTCCAACAAAATACGATAACAGAAATTAAGAAGTTTCGTAATTCTTTCATAGAAGTAACTTTGACTTCTACAATAAAAAGAAATTAATAAAAGTTATAGCTATGTGTGTCATGCAACGTGAAATAAAAACTGACCTTTTTCAATGCATACAAAAATGTTTTGGTGAAAGAAAATCTGATCCATTGGTTCTTGATTGTCCAGGATGATGATTCTTTCTTTTGCGAAGCTATAAAAGCGGTTGATATACTTTTGGCTGCGGCAAGTCTTGCTGTTTTTCTTTGTAAATCCAGAAATAATTCAATTCCAATTATACATTACGCCATTAGCGTACAAGTAGTTGATTGGAAAGATTTTCCATTGACTCATAGATGGCGTTGACTGAAGAATTTCCAAACTATATATAGATCGTTTGTAGACTTCACTCGTACATGATTGGTCCGATCTGGACAAAAAAAAATCCGCCTAGAGGGCGCAACGAGAGCTCACCCATGAGTCCGGTCCCGTTCTTCTAGGTGCTATAGTTTCAGTAAACCGCTGTAACGTCCGTAAGAGTACTCTAACCTCACTCGAACTTCCATAACGTCCGTAATATCGCCGCAACTACCTAACGTCCGTAAAAGTGCCGTAACATCACTCGAACATCCATAACGTCTGTCTTACGTCCGTAAGAGTGCCGTAACCTCACTCGAACATCCGAAACGTCTGTCGAACATCCGTAACGTCCGTAACATCGCCGTAACGTCTGTCACAGCTCCGTGACATCACAGATGATCGAAATAACGCCGTAACGTCTGTCACACGTCCGTGACGACCGTAACAACGCCGTAATGTCCGTCTGAAGTCCCTGACGTCCATAACAACACCTTAACGTCTGTCACAGGTCCGTGACGTCACAGATGATGGAAACAACGCCGTAACGTCCGTAACAACGCCGTAACGTCTGTCACAGGTCCGTGACGTCACAGATGATCGAAACAACGCCGTAACGTCTGTCACAGGTCCGCGATGTCACATATGATGGAAACAACGCCGTAAAGTCTGTCACAGGTCCGTGACGTCACAGATGATCGAAACAAGGCCGTAACTTCTGTCACAGGACCGTGACGTCATAGATGATCGAAACAACGCTGTAACGTCTCTCAGAGATCTGTGACGTCACAGATGATAGAAAAACAACGCCGTAACTCCTGTCACAGGTCCGTGACGTCACAGATGATCGAAACAAGGCCGTAACTTCTGTAACAGGTCCGTGACGTCACAGATGATAGAAAAACAACGCCGTAACGTCTCTAATAGATCTGTGACGTCACAGATGATATAAACAACGCCGTAACTTCTGTCACAGGTCCGTGACGTCACAGATGATAGAAACAACGCCGTAATTTCTGTCACAGGTCCGTGACGTCACAGATGATAGAAAAACAACGCCGTCACGTCTCTAATAGATCTGTGACGTCACAGATGATAGAAAAAACGCCGTAATTTCTGTCACAGGTCCGTGACGTCACAGATGATAGAAAAACAACGCCGTAACGTCTCTAATAGATCTGTGACGTCACAGATGATAGAAACAACGCCGTAATTTCTGTCACAGGTCCGTGACGTCACAGATGATAGAAACAACGCCGTAATTTCTGTCACGGGTCCGTGACGTCACAGATGATAGAAACAACGCCGTAACTTCTGTCACAGGTCCGTGACGTCACAGATGATAGAAAAACAACGCCGTAACGTCTCTAATAGATCGGTGACGTCACAGATGATAGAAACAACGCCGTAACTTCTGTCACAGGTCCGTGACGTCACAGATGATAGAAAAACAACGCCATAACGTCTCTAATAGATCGGTGACGTCACAGATGATAGAAACAACGCCGTAATTTCTGTCACAGATCCGTGACGTCACAGATGATAGAAAAACAACGCCGTAACGTCTCTAATAGTTCTGTGACGTCACAGATGATAGAAACAACGCCGTAACTTCTGTAACAGGTCCGTGACGTCACAGATGATAGAAAAACAACGCCGTAACGTCTCTAATAGATCTGTGACGTCACAGATGATATAAACAACGCCGTAACTTCTGTCACAGGTCCGTGACGTCACAGATGATAGAAACAACGCCGTAATTTCTGTCGCAGGTCCGTGACGTCACAGATGATAGAAAAACAACGCCGTAATGTCTCTAATAGATCTGTGACGTCACATATGATAGAAAAAACGCCGTAATTTCTGTCACAGGTCCGTGACTTCACAGATGATAGAAAAACAACGCCGTAACGTCTCTAATAGATTTGTGACGTCACAGATGATAGAAACAACGCCGTAACGTCTCTAATAGATCTGTGACGTCACAGATGATAGAAACAACGCCGTAATTTCTGTCACAGGTCCGTGACGTCACAGATGATAGAAACAACGCCGTAACTTCTGTCACAGGTCCGTTACGTCACAGATGATAGAATCAACGCCGTAATTTCTGTCACAGGTCCGTGACGTCACAGATGAAAGAAAAACAACGCCGTAACGTCTCTAATAGATCTGTGACGTCACAGATGATAGAAAAAACGCCGTAATTTCTGTCACAGGTCCGTGACGTCACAGATGATAGAAACAACGCCGTAACTTCTGTCACAGGTCCGTGACGTCACAGATGATAGAAAAACAACGCCGTAACGTCTCTAATAGATCGGTGACGTCAGAGATGATAGAAACAACGCCGTAACTTCTGTCACAGGTCCGTGACGTCACAGATGATAGAAAAACAACTCCGTAACGTCTCTAATAGATCGGTGACGTCACAGATGATAGAAACAACGCCGTAACTTCTGTCACAGGTCCGTGACGTCACAGATGATAGAAAAACAACGCCGTAACGTCTCTAATAGATCGGTGACGTCACAGATGATAGAAAAAACGCCGTAATTTCTGTCACAGGTCCGTGACGTCACAGATGATAGAAACAACGCCGTAACTTCTGTCACAGGTCCGTGACGTCACAGATGATAGAAAAACAACGCCGTAACGTCTCTAATAGATCGGTGACGTCACAGATGATAGAAACAACGCCGTAACTTCTGTCACAGGTCCGTGACGTCACAGATGATAGAAAAACAACTCCGTAACGTCTCTAATAGATCGGTGACGTCACAGATGATAGAAACAACGCCGTAACTTCTGTCACAGGTCCGTGACGTCACAGATGATAGAAAAACAACGCCGTAACGTCTCTAATAGACCGGTGACGTCACAGATGATAGAAAAAACGCCGTAATTTCTGTCACAGGTCCGTGACGTCACAGATGGTCGAAACAACGCCGTAATTTCTGTCACAGGTCCGTGACGTCACAGATGATAGAAACAACACCGTAATTTCTGTCACAGGTCCGTGACGTCACAGATGGTCGAAACAACGCCGTAATTTCTGTCATAGGTCCGTGACGTCACAGATGATAGAAACAACGCCGTAATTTCTGTCACAGGTCCGTGACGTCACAGATGGTCGAAACAACGCCGTAATTTCTGTCACAGGTCCGTGACGTCACAGATGATAGAAACAACACCGTAATTTCTGTCACAGGTCCGTGACGTCACAGATGGTCGAAACAACGCCGTAATTTCTGTCATAGGTCCGTGACGTCACAGATGATAGAAACAACGCCGTAATTTTTGTCACAGGTCCGTGACGTCACAGATGATAGAAAAACAACGCCGTCACGTCTCTAATAGATCCGTGACGTCACAGATGATAGAAACAACGCCGTAATTTCTGTCACAGGTCCGTGACGTCACAGATAATAGAAACAACGCCGTAATTTTTGTTACAGGTCCGTGACGTCACAGATGATAGAAACAACTCCGTAACGTCTCTAATAGATCGGTGACGTCACAGATGATAGAAACAACGCCGTAACTTCTGTCACAGGTCCGTGACGTCACAGATGATAGAAAAACAACGCCGTAACGTCTCTAATAGATCGGTGACGTCACAGATGATAGAAAAAACGCCGTAATTTCTGTCACAGGTCCGTGACGTCACAGATGGTCGAAACAACGCCGTAATTTCTGTCACAGGTCCGTGACGTCACAGATGATAGAAACAACACCGTAATTTCTGTCACAGGTCCGTGACGTCACAGATGGTCGAAACAACGCCGTAATTTCTGTCATAGGTCCGTGACGTCACAGATGATAGAAACAACGCCGTAATTTCTGTCACAGGTCCGTGACGTCACAGATGGTCGAAACAACGCCGTAATTTCTGTCACAGGTCCGTGACGTCACAGATGATAGAAACAACACCGTAATTTCTGTCACAGGTCCGTGACGTCACAGATGGTCGAAACAACGCCGTAATTTCTGTCATAGGTCCGTAACGTCACAGATGATAGAAACAACGCCGTAATTTTTGTCACAGGTCCGTGACGTCACAGATGATAGAAAAACAACGCCGTCACGTCTCTAATAGATCCGTGACGTCACAGATGATAGAAACAACGCGGTAATTTCTGTCACAGGTCCGTGACGTCACAGATGATAGAAACAACGCCGTAATTTCTGTCACAGGTCCGTGACGTCACAGATGATAGAAACAACGCCGTAATTTCTGTCACAGGTCCGTGACGTCACAGATAATAGAAACAACGCCGTAATTTTTGTTACAGGTCCGTGACGTCACAGATGATAGAAAAACAACGCCGTCACGTATCAACAGATCTGTGACGTCACAGATGATAGAAACAACACCGTAATTTCTGTCACAGGTCCGTGACGTCACAGATGATAGAAACAACGCCCTAATTTCTGTCACAGGTCAGTGACGTCATAGATGGTCGAAACAACGCCGTAATTTCTGTCACAGGTCCGTGACGTCACAGATAATAGAAACAACGCCGTAATTTTTGTTACAGGTCCGTGACGTCACAGATGATAGAAACAACACCGTAATTTCTGTCACAGGTCCGTGACGTCACAGATGATAGAAAAACAACGCCGTAACGTCTCTAATAGATCGGTGACGTCACAGATGATAGAAACAACGCCGTAACTTCTGTCACAGGTCCGTGACGTCACAGATGATAGAAAAACAACGCCGTCACGTCTCTAATAGATCCGTGACGTCACAGATGATAGAAACAACGCCGTAAGTTCTGTCACAGGTCCGTGACGTCACAGATGATAGAAACAACGCCGTAATTTCTGTCACAGGTCCGTGACGTCACAGATGATAGAAACAACGCCGTAATTTCTGTCACAGGTCCGTGACGTCACAGATGGTCGAAACAACGCCGTAATTTCTTTCACAGGTCCGTGACGTCACAGATAATAGAAACAACGCCGTAATTTTTGTTACAGGTCCGTGACGTCACAGATGATAGAAAAACAACGCCGTCACGTATCAACAGATCTGTGACGTCACAGATGATAGAAACAACACCGTAATTTCTGTCACAGGTCCGTGACGTCACAGATGGTCGAAACAACGCCGTAATTTCTTTCACAGGTCCGTGACGTCACAGATAATAGAAACAACGCCGTAATTTTTGTTACAGGTCCGTGACGTCACAGATGATAGAAACAACGCGGTAATTTCTGTCACAGGTCCGTGACGTCACAGATGATAGAAACAACGCCGTAATTTCTGTCACAGGTCCGTGACGTCACAGATGATAGAAACAACGCCGTAATTTCTGTCACAGGTCCGTGACGTCACAGATAATAGAAACAACGCCGTAATTTTTGTTACAGGTCCGTGACGTCACAGATGATAGAAAAACAAACGCCGTCACGTATCAACAGATCTGTGACGTCACAGATGATAGAAACAACACCGTAATTTCTGTCACAGGTCCGTGACGTCACAGATGATAGAAACAACGCCCTAATTTCTGTCACAGGTCAGTGACGTCATAGATGGTCGAAACAACGCCGTAATTTCTGTCACAGGTCCGTGACGTCACAGATAATAGAAACAACGCCGTAATTTTTGTTACAGGTCCGTGACGTCACAGATGATAGAAACAACACCGTAATTTCTGTCACAGGTCCGTGACGTCACAGATGATAGAAAAACAACGCCGTAACGTCTCTAATAGATCGGTGACGTCACAGATGATAGAAAAAACGCCGTAACTTCTGTCACAGGTCCGTGACGTCACAGATGATAGAAAAACAACGCCGTCACGTCTCTAATAGATCCGTGACGTCACAGATGATAGAAACAACGCCGTAAGTTCTGTCACAGGTCCGTGACGTCACAGATGATAGAAACAACGCCGTAATTTCTGTCACAGGTCCGTGACGTCACAGATGATAGAAACAACGCCGTAATTTCTGTCACAGGTCCGTGACGTCACAGATGGTCGAAACAACGCCGTAATTTCTTTCACAGGTCCGTGACGTCACAGATAATAGAAACAACGCCGTAATTTTTGTTACAGGTCCGTGACGTCACAGATGATAGAAAAACAACGCCGTCACGTATCAACAGATCTGTGACGTCACAGATGATAGAAACAACGCCGTAAGTTCTGTCACAGGTCCGTGACGTCACAGATGATAGAAACAACGCCGTAATTTCTGTCACAGGTCCGTGACGTCACAGATGATAGAAACAACGCCGTAATTTCTGTCACAGGTCCGTGACGTCACAGATGGTCGAAACAACGCCGTAATTTCTTTCACAGGTCCGTGACGTCACAGATAATAGAAACAACGCCGTAATTTTTGTTACAGGTCCGTGACGTCACAGATGATAGAAAAACAACGCCGTCACGTATCAACAGATCTGTGACGTCACAGATGATAGAAACAACACCGTAATTTCTGTCACAGGTCCGTGACGTCACAGATGGTCGAAACAACGCCGTAATTTCTTTCACAGGTCCGTGACGTCACAGATAATAGAAACAACGCCGTAATTTTTGTTACAGGTCCGTGACGTCACAGATGATAGAAACAACGCGGTAATTTCTGTCACAGGTCCGTGACGTCACAGATGATAGAAACAACGCCGTAATTTCTGTCACAGGTCCGTGACGTCACAGATGATAGAAACAACGCCGTAATTTCTGTCACAGGTCCGTGACGTCACAGATAATAGAAACAACGCCGTAATTTTTGTTACAGGTCCGTGACGTCACAGATGATAGAAAAACAAACGCCGTCACGTATCAACAGATCTGTGACGTCACAGATGATAGAAACAACACCGTAATTTCTGTCACAGGTCCGTGACGTCACAGATGATAGAAACAACGCCCTAATTTCTGTCACAGGTCAGTGACGTCATAGATGGTCGAAACAACGCCGTAATTTCTGTCACAGGTCCGTGACGTCACAGATAATAGAAACAACGCCGTAATTTTTGTTACAGGTCCGTGACGTCACAGATGATAGAAACAACACCGTAATTTCTGTCACAGGTCCGTGACGTCACAGATGATAGAAAAACAACGCCGTAACGTCTCTAATAGATCGGTGACGTCACAGATGATAGAAAAAACGCCGTAACTTCTGTCACAGGTCCGTGACGTCACAGATGATAGAAAAACAACGCCGTCACGTATCTAATAGATCCGTGACGTCACAGATGATAGAAACAACGCCGTAAGTTCTGTCACAGGTCCGTGACGTCACAGATGATAGAAACAACGCCGTAATTTCTGTCACAGGTCCGTGACGTCACAGATGATAGAAACAACGCCGTAATTTCTGTCACAGGTCCGTGACGTCACAGATGGTCGAAACAACGCCGTAATTTCTTTCACAGGTCCGTGACGTCACAGATAATAGAAACAACGCCGTAATTTTTGTTACAGGTCCGTGACGTCACAGATGATAGAAAAACAACGCCGTCACGTATCAACAGATCTGTGACGTCACAGATGATAGAAACAACACCGTAATTTCTGTCACAGGTCCGTGACGTCACAGATGGTCGAAACAACGCCGTAATTTCTGTCACAGGTCCGTGACGTCACAGATGATAGAAACAACACCGTAATTTCTGTCACAGGTCCGTGACGTCACAGATGGTCGAAACAACGCCGTAATTTCTGTCATAGGTCCGTGACGTCACAGATGATAGAAACAACGCCGTAATTTTTGTCACAGGTCCGTGACGTCACAGATGATAGAAAAACAACGCCGTCACGTCTCTAATAGATCCGTGACGTCACAGATGATAGAAACAACGCGGTAATTTCTGTCACAGGTCCGTGACGTCACAGATGATAGAAACAACGCCGTAATTTCTGTCACAGGTCCGTGACGTCACAGATGATAGAAACAACGCCGTAATTTCTGTCACAGGTCCGTGACGTCACAGATGATAGAAACAACGCCGTAATTTCTGTCACAGGTCCGTGACGTCACAGATGATAGAAACAACGCCGTAATTTTTGTTACAGGTCCGTGACGTCACAGATGATAGAAAAACAACGCCGTCACGTATCTAATAGATCTGTGACGTCACAGATGATAGAAACAACACCGTAATTTCTGTCACAGGTCCGTGACGTCACAGATGATAGAAAAACAACGCCGTAACATCTCTAATAGATCCGTGACGTCACAGATGATAGAAACAACGCCGTAATTTCTGTCACAGGTCCGTGACGTCACAGATGATAGAAACAACGCCGTAATTTCTGTCACAGGTCCGTGACGTCACAGATGATAGAAACAACACCGTAATTTCTGTCGCACGTCCGTGACGTCACAGATGATAGAAAAACAACGCCGTAACGTATCTAATAGATCTGTGACGTCACGGATGATAGAAACAACACCGTAATTTCTGTCACAGGTCCGTGACGTCACAGATGATAGAAAAACAACGCCGTAACGGCTCTAATAGATCTGTGACGTCACAGATGGTCGAAGCAACGCCGTAATTTCTGTCACAGGTCCGTGACGTCACAGATGATAGAAAAAACGCCGTAATTTCTGTCACAGGTCCGTGTCGTCACAGATGATAGAAAAACAATGCTGTAACGTCTCTAATAGATCTGTGACGTCACAGATGATAGAAACAACGCCGTAATTTCTGTCACAGGTCCGTGACGTCACAGATGATAGAAACAAAGTCGTAATTTCTGTCACAGGTCCGTGACGTCACAGATGACAGAAAAACAACGCCGTAACGTCTCTAATAGATCTGTGACGTCACAGATGATAGAAACAACGCCGTAATTTCTGTCACAGGTCCGTGACGTCACAGATGATAGAAAAAAAACGCCGTAACGTCTCTAATAGATTGGTGACGTCACAGATGATAGAAACAACGCTGTAATTTCTGTCACAGGTCAGTGACGTCACAGATGATAGAAACAACGCCGTAATTTCTGTCACAAGTCCGTGACGTCACAGATGACAGAAAAACAACGCTGTAGCGTATCTCAGAGATCTGTGACGTCACAGATGATAGAAAAATAACGCCGTAAATCCTGTCACAGGTACGTGACGTTACAGATGATAGAAACAAGGCCGTAACGTCTCTCGGAGGTCTGTGACGTCACAGATGATAGAAACAACGCCGAAATTTCTGTCACAGGTCCGTGACGTCACAGATGATAGAAAAACAACGCCTTAATTTCTGTCACAGGTCCGTGATGTCACTGATGACCGTATCAACGCCGTGACGTCCGTCTGACGTCCCTGACGTCCTCAACGTCCGTCTGATGTCCCTGGCTTGCCGTCAATTCCCAAGTTTTTCGTCAATCCTAGAACGTATCTAGGTGGCTTCCAAGTGTCAGGCGAAACGTCATAGTGTCCGCTTAAGCGAATAAATATGTTTTTACCTAATGCTTGTCAAAATTCTTATTAATTTTGCATCATTCGTTGATGTTCGTGTAATTTCCAGGGTATCTTATTCCATCAACTTACTAATCCTAAATATTAACGTGATTACTTGATAAAAAGCATGTACCGTGTGGCGTATGCGATATTATCGAAAAATCGGCGGAACCATCAGCATTTCCATAAAGCTCGTCTCTATGTACCCTAGCAAATTTTGCAAAAATTGTAGTTCGTATTACGTTGGTTTACAGTGGATAAACGTAATTCCACACAAATGGTGTCGAATCCATCCAGTGACGTGGAGTAATTATTTTTCTTATGTTACTCTCTCTTAGGTAATTAATAGGTATTTGATATCTCCTAGCAAGCACGCATAATTTCCTGTTTATCTGTAATGCCCAGCTTATTTTTCTTAATATTACGTAGAATCGACAAATGACAACATATTTGCATAATCCTAGGGGCACCGCCATATGCCTGTGAACGTGTGTACGTAAAAATGAGAGCGTAGAGTACATCTATCGGCCGGTTTCTGAAACAGGTAGTGGGACTCCGTAATTTCCGAGTAATCAGTGTAATATTTGTCTGACTTTATTGTATACTATTTGCCGATTTTATTGTATAATATTTGTTTTATTTTAATATATAATATTTGTCTAATTTTTTGCATGATATTTGTCTGATTTTATTATATAATATTAAACACAGGAGAAGCTATAAGTAGACATCAGAATAGGAATGTTTGTGATTGATCATTTATACGACACCTTCGAATAATCGCTTAAAGAGAAAAAGGTTACGTCAAGCCTGTGTGTGTAAAAGTTGTGTGAGACTTATGTGAAAGATACGTACAACTTGTGAGAAAATTCTGTAGAAGTTGTGTAAAAAGTTTAGTCCGAAGGTTGTGTCCGAGGTTGTGTCTGAAGGTTGTGTCCGAGGTTGTGTCCGAGGTTGTGTCTGAAGGTTGTGTCCGAGGTTGTGTCCGAGGTTGTGTCTGAAGGTTGTGTCCGAGGTTGTGTCTGAAGGTTGTGTCCGAGGTTGTGTCCGAGGTTGTGTCTGAAGGTTGTGGCCGAGGTTGTGTCCGAGGTTGTGTCTGAAGGTTGTGTCCGAGGTTGTGTCCGAGGTTGTGTCTGAAGGTTGTGTCCGAGGTTGTGTCTGAAGGTTGTGTCCGAGGTTGTGTCCGAGGTTGTGTCCGAGGTTGTGTCTGAAGGTTGTGTCCGAGGTTGTGTCCGAGGTTGTGTCTGAAGGTTGTGTCCGAGGTTGTGTCTGAAGGTTGTGTCCGAGGTTGTGTCTGAAGGTTGTGTCCGAGGTTGTGTCCGAGGTTGTGTCTGAAGGTTGTGTCCGAGGTTGTGTCCGAGGTTGTGTCTGAAGGTTGTGTCTGAAGGTTGTGTCCGAGGTTGTGTCCGAGGTTTTGTCCGAGGTTGTGTCCGAGGTTGCGTCTGGGTTGCGTCTGGGTTGCGTCTGGGTTGCGTCTGGGTTGCGTCTGGGTTGCGTCTGGGTTGCGTCTGGGTTGCGTCTGGGTTGCGTCTGGGTTGCGTCTGGGTTGCGTCTGGGTTGCGTCTGGGTTGCGTCTGGGTTGCGTCTGGGTTGCGTCTGGGTTGCGTCTGGGTTGCGTCTGGGTTGCGTCTGGGTTGCGTCTGGGTTGCGTCTGGGTTGCGTCTGGGTTGCGTCTGGGTTGCGTCTGGGTTGCGTCTGGGTTGCGTCTGGGTTGCGTCTGGGTTGCGTCTGGGTTGCGTCTGGGTTGCGTCTGGGTTGCGTCTGGGTTGCGTCTGGGTTGCGTCTGGGTTGCGTCTGGGTTGCGTCTGGGTTGCGTCTGGGTTGCGTCTGGGTTGCGTCTGGGTTGCGTCTGGGTTGCGTCTGGGTTGCGTCTGGGTTGCGTCTGGGTTGCGTCTGGGTTGCGTCTGGGTTGCGTCTGGGTTGCGTCTGGGTTGCGTCTGGGTTGCGTCTGGGTTGCGTCTGGGTTGCGTCTGGGTTGCGTCTGGGTTGCGTCTGGGTTGCGTCTGGGTTGCGTCTGGGTTGCGTCTGGGTTGCGTCTGGGTTGCGTCTGGGTTGCGTCTGGGTTGCGTCTGGGTTGCGTCTGGGTTGCGTCTGGGTTGCGTCTGGGTTGCGTCTGGGTTGCGTCTGGGTTGCGTCTGGGTTGCGTCTGGGTTGCGTCTGGGTTGCGTCTGGGTTGCGTCTGGGTTGCGTCTGGGTTGCGTCTGGGTTGCGTCTGGGTTGCGTCTGGGTTGCGTCTGGGTTGCGTCTGGGTTGCGTCTGGGTTGCGTCTGGGTTGCGTCTGGGTTGCGTCTGGGTTGCGTCTGGGTTGCGTCTGGGTTGCGTCTGGGTTGCGTCTGGGTTGCGTCTGGGTTGCGTCTGGGGTGCGTCTGGGTTGCGTCTGGGTTGCGTCTGGGTTGCGTCTGGGTTGCGTCTGGGTTGCGTCTGGGTTGCGTCTGGGTTGCGTCTGGGTTGCGTCTGGGTTGCGTCTGGGTTGCGTCTGGGTTGCGTCTGGGTTGCGTCTGGGTTGCGTCTGGGTTGCGTCTGGGTTGCGTCTGGGTTGCGTCTGGGTTGCGTCTGGGTTGCGTCTGGGTTGCGTC
Source organism: Vespula vulgaris (assembly GCF_905475345.1). Taxonomy (NCBI): domain Eukaryota; kingdom Metazoa; phylum Arthropoda; class Insecta; order Hymenoptera; family Vespidae; genus Vespula; species Vespula vulgaris. Next base: position 4,090,459 of record NC_066606.1, read on the forward strand.
TGGGTTGCGTCTGGGTTGCGTCTGGGTTGCGTCTGGGTTGCGTCTGGGTTGCGTCTGGGTTGCGTCTGGGTTGCGTCTGGGTTGCGTCTGGGTTGCGTCTGGGTTGCGTCTGGGTTGCGTCTGGGTTGCGTCTGGGTTGCGTCTGGGTTGCGTCTGGGTTGCGTCTGGGTTGCGTCTGGGTTGCGTCTGGGTTGCGTCTGGGTTGCGTCTGGGTTGCGTCTGGGTTGCGTCTGGGTTGCGTCTGGGTTGCGTCTGGGTTGCGTCTGGGTTGCGTCTGGGTTGCGTCTGGGTTGCGTCTGGGTTGCGTCTGGGTTGCGTCTGGGTTGCGTCTGGGTTGCGTCTGGGTTGCGTCTGGGTTGCGTCTGGGTTGCGTCTGGGTTGCGTCTGGGTTGCGTCTGGGTTGCGTCTGGGTTGCGTCTGGGTTGCGTCTGGGTTGCGTCTGGGTTGCGTCCGGGTTGCGTCTGGGTTGCGTCTGGGTTGCGTCTGGGTTGCGTCTGGGTTGCGTCTGGGTTGCGTCTGGGTTGCGTCTGGGTTGCGTCTGGGTTGCGTCTGGGTTGCGTCTGGGTTGCGTCTGGGTTGCGTCTGGGTTGCGTCTGGGTTGCGTCTGGGTTGCGTCTGGGTTGCGTCTGGGTTGCGTCTGGGTTGCGTCTGGGTTGCGTCTGGGTTGCGTCTGGGTTGCGTCTGGGTTGCGTCTGGGTTGCGTCTGGGTTGCGTCTGGGTTGCGTCTGGGTTGCGTCTGGGTTGCGTCTGGGTTGCGTCTGGGTTGCGTCTGGGTTGCGTCTGGGTTGCGTCTGGGTTGCGTCTGGGTTGCGTCTGGGTTGCGTCTGGGTTGCGTCTGGGTTGCGTCTGGGTTGCGTCTGGGTTGCGTCTGGGTTGCGTCTGGGTTGCGTCTGGGTTGCGTCTGGGTTGCGTCTGGGTTGCGTCTGGGTTGCGTCTGGGTTGCGTCTGGGTTGCGTCTGGGTTGCGTCTGGGTTGCGTCTGGGTTGCGTCTGGGTTGCGTCTGGGTTGCGTCTGGGTTGCGTCTGGGTTGCGTCTGGGTTGCGTCTGGGTTGCGTCTGGGTTGCGTCTGGGTTGCGTCTGGGTTGCGTCTGGGTTGCGTCTGGGTTGCGTCTGGGTTGCGTCTGGGTTGCGTCTGGGTTGCGTCTGGGTTGCGTCTGGGGTGCGTCTGGGTTGCGTCTGGGTTGCGTCTGGGTTGCGTCTGGGTTGCGTCTGGGTTGCGTCTGGGTTGCGTCTGGGTTGCGTCTGGGTTGCGTCTGGGTTGCGTCTGGGTTGCGTCTGGGTTGCGTCTGGGTTGCGTCTGGGTTGCGTCTGGGTTGCGTCTGGGTTGCGTCTGGGTTGCGTCTGGGTTGCGTCTGGGTTGCGTCTGGGTTGCGTCTGGGTTGCGTCTGGGTTGCGTCTGGGTTGCGTCTGGGTTGCGTCTGGGTTGCGTCTGGGTTGCGTCTGGGTTGCGTCTGGGTTGCGTCTGGGTTGCGTCTGGGTTGCGTCTGGGTTGCGTCTGGGTTGCGTCTGGGTTGCGTCTGGGTTGCGTCTGGGTTGCGTCTGGGTTGCGTCTGGGTTGCGTCTGGGTTGCGTCTGGGTTGCGTCTGGGTTGCGTCTGGGTTGCGTCTGGGTTGCGTCTGGGTTGCGTCTGGGTTGCGTCTGGGTTGCGTCTGGGTTGCGTCTGGGTTGCGTCTGGGTTGCGTCTGGGTTGCGTCTGGGTTGCGTCTGGGTTGCGTCTGGGTTGCGTCTGGGTTGCGTCTGGGTTGCGTCTGGGTTGCGTCTGGGTTGCGTCTGGGTTGCGTCTGGGTTGCGTCTGGGTTGCGTCTGGGTTGCGTCTGGGTTGCGTCTGGGTTGCGTCTGGGTTGCGTCTGGGTTGCGTCTGGGTTGCGTCTGGGTTGCGTCTGGGTTGCGTCTGGGTTGCGTCTGGGTTGCGTCTGGGTTGCGTCTGGGTTGCGTCTGGGTTGCGTCTGGGTTGCGTCTGGGTTGCGTCTGGGTTGCGTCTGGGTTGCGTCTGGGTTGCGTCTGGGTTGCGTCTGGGTTGCGTCTGGGTTGCGTCTGGGTTGCGTCTGGGTTGCGTCTGGGTTGCGTCTGGGTTGCGTCTGGGTTGCGTCTGGGTTGCGTCTGGGTTGCGTCTGGGTTGCGTCTGGGTTGCGTCTGGGTTGCGTCTGGGTTGCGTCTGGGTTGCGTCTGGGTTGCGTCTGGGTTGCGTCTGGGTTGCGTCTGGGTTGCGTCTGGGTTGCGTCTGGGTTGCGTCTGGGTTGCGTCTGGGTTGCGTCTGGGTTGCGTCTGGGTGGCGTCTGGGTTGCGTCTGGGTTGCGTCTGGGTTGCGTCTGGGTTGCGTCTGGGTTGCGTCTGGGTTGCGTCTGGGTTGCGTCTGGGTTGCGTCTGGGTTGCGTCTGGGTTGCGTCTGGGTTGCGTCTGGGTTGCGTCTGGGTTGCGTCTGGGTTGCGTCTGGGTTGCGTCTGGGTTGCGTCTGGGTTGCGTCTGGGTTGCGTCTGGGTTGCGTCTGGGTTGCGTCTGGGTTGCGTCTGGGTTGCGTCTGGGTTGCGTCTGGGTTGCGTCTGGGTTGCGTCTGGGTTGCGTCTGGGTTGCGTCTGGGTTGCGTCTGGGTTGCGTCTGGGTTGCGTCTGGGTTGCGTCTGGGTTGCGTCTGGGTTGCGTCTGGGTTGCGTCTGGGTTGCGTCTGGGTTGCGTCTGGGTTGCGTCTGGGTTGCGTCTGGGTTGCGTCTGGGTTGCGTCTGGGTTGCGTCTGGGTTGCGTCTGGGTTGCGTCTGGGTTGCGTCTGGGTTGCGTCTGGGTTGCGTCTGGGTTGCGTCTGGGTTGCGTCTGGGGTGCGTCTGGGTTGCGTCTGGGTTGCGTCTGGGTTGCGTCTGGGTTGCGTCTGGGTTGCGTCTGGGTTGCGTCTGGGTTGCGTCTGGGTTGCGTCTGGGTTGCGTCTGGGTTGCGTCTGGGTTGCGTCTGGGTTGCGTCTGGGTTGCGTCTGGGTTGCGTCTGGGTTGCGTCTGGGTTGCGTCTGGGTTGCGTCTGGGTTGCGTCTGGGTTGCGTCTGGGTTGCGTCTGGGTTGCGTCTGGGTTGCGTCTGGGTTGCGTCTGGGTTGCGTCTGGGTTGCGTCTGGGTTGCGTCTGGGTTGCGTCTGGGTTGCGTCTGGGTTGCGTCTGGGTTGCGTCTGGGTTGCGTCTGGGTTGCGTCTGGGTTGCGTCTGGGTTGCGTCTGGGTTGCGTCTGGGTTGCGTCTGGGTTGCGTCTGGGTTGCGTCTGGGTTGCGTCTGGGTTGCGTCTGGGTTGCGTCTGGGTTGCGTCTGGGTTGCGTCTGGGTTGCGTCTGGGTTGCGTCTGGGTTGCGTCTGGGTTGCGTCTGGGTTGCGTCTGGGTTGCGTCTGGGTTGCGTCTGGGTTGCGTCTGGGTTGCGTCTGGGTTGCGTCTGGGTTGCGTCTGGGTTGCGTCTGGGTTGCGTCTGGGTTGCGTCTGGGTTGCGTCTGGGTTGCGTCTGGGTTGCGTCTGGGTTGCGTCTGGGTTGCGTCTGGGTTGCGTCTGGGTTGCGTCTGGGTTGCGTCTGGGGTGCGTCTGGGTTGCGTCTGGGTTGCGTCTGGGTTGCGTCTGGGTTGCGTCTGGGTTGCGTCTGGGTTGCGTCTGGGTTGCGTCTGGGTTGCGTCTGGGTTGCGTCTGGGTTGCGTCTGGGTTGCGTCTGGGTTGCGTCTGGGTTGCGTCTGGGTTGCGTCTGGGTTGCGTCTGGGTTGCGTCTGGGTTGCGTCTGGGTTGCGTCTGGGTTGCGTCTGGGTTGCGTCTGGGTTGCGTCTGGGTTGCGTCTGGGTTGCGTCTGGGTTGCGTCTGGGTTGCGTCTGGGTTGCGTCTGGGTTGCGTCTGGGTTGCGTCTGGGTTGCGTCTGGGTTGCGTCTGGGTTGCGTCTGGGTTGCGTCTGGGTTGCGTCTGGGTTGCGTCTGGGTTGCGTCTGGGTTGCGTCTGGGTTGCGTCTGGGTTGCGTCTGGGTTGCGTCTGGGTTGCGTCTGGGTTGCGTCTGGGTTGCGTCTGGGTTGCGTCTGGGTTGCGTCTGGGTTGCGTCTGGGTTGCGTCTGGGTTGCGTCTGGGTTGCGTCTGGGTTGCGTCTGGGTTGCGTCTGGGTTGCGTCTGGGTTGCGTCTGGGTTGCGTCTGGGTTGCGTCTGGGTTGCGTCTGGGTTGCGTCTGGGTTGCGTCTGGGTTGCGTCTGGGTTGCGTCTGGGTTGCGTCTGGGTTGCGTCTGGGTTGCGTCTGGGTTGCGTCTGGGTTGCGTCTGGGTTGCGTCTGGGTTGCGTCTGGGTTGCGTCTGGGTTGCGTCTGGGTTGCGTCTGGGTTGCGTCTGGGTTGCGTCTGGGTTGCGTCTGGGTTGCGTCTGGGTTGCGTCTGGGTTGCGTCTGGGTTGCGTCTGGGTTGCGTCTGGGTTGCGTCTGGGTTGCGTCTGGGTTGCGTCTGGGTTGCGTCTGGGTTGCGTCTGGGTTGCGTCTGGGTTGCGTCTGGGTTGCGTCTGGGTTGCGTCTGGGTTGCGTCTGGGTTGCGTCTGGGTTGCGTCTGGGTTGCGTCTGGGTTGCGTCTGGGTTGCGTCTGGGTTGCGTCTGGGTTGCGTCTGGGTTGCGTCTGGGTTGCGTCTGGGTTGCGTCTGGGTTGCGTCTGGGTTGCGTCTGGGTTGCGTCTGGGTTGCGTCTGGGTTGCGTCTGGGTTGCGTCTGGGTTGCGTCTGGGTTGCGTCTGGGTTGCGTCTGGGTTGCGTCTGGGTTGCGTCTGGGTTGCGTCTGGGTTGCGTCTGGGTTGCGTCTGGGTTGCGTCTGGGTTGCGTCTGGGTTGCGTCTGGGTTGCGTCTGGGTTGCGTCTGGGTTGCGTCTGGGTTGCGTCTGGGTTGCGTCTGGGTTGCGTCTGGGTTGCGTCTGGGTTGCGTCTGGGTTGCGTCTGGGTTGCGTCTGGGTTGCGTCTGGGTTGCGTCTGGGTTGCGTCTGGGTTGCGTCTGGGTTGCGTCTGGGTTGCGTCTGGGTTGCGTCTGGGTTGCGTCTGGGTTGCGTCTGGGTTGCGTCTGGGTTGCGTCTGGGTTGCGTCTGGGTTGCGTCTGGGTTGCGTCTGGGTTGCGTCTGGGTTGCGTCTGGGTTGCGTCTGGGTTGCGTCTGGGTTGCGTCTGGGTTGCGTCTGGGTTGCGTCTGGGTTGCGTCTGGGTTGCGTCTGGGTTGCGTCTGGGTTGCGTCTGGGTTGCGTCTGGGTTGCGTCTGGGTTGCGTCTGGGTTGCGTCTGGGTTGCGTCTGGGTTGCGTCTGGGTTGCGTCTGGGTTGCGTCTGGGTTGCGTCTGGGTTGCGTCTGGGTTGCGTCTGGGTTGCGTCTGGGTTGCGTCTGGGTTGCGTCTGGGTTGCGTCTGGGTTGCGTCTGGGTTGCGTCTGGGTTGCGTCTGGGTTGCGTCTGGGTTGCGTCTGGGTTGCGTCTGGGTTGCGTCTGGGTTGCGTCTGGGTTGCGTCTGGGTTGCGTCTGGGTTGCGTCTGGGTTGCGTCTGGGTTGCGTCTGGGTTGCGTCTGGGTTGCGTCTGGGTTGCGTCTGGGTTGCGTCTGGGTTGCGTCTGGGTTGCGTCTGGGTTGCGTCTGGGTTGCGTCTGGGTTGCGTCTGGGTTGCGTCTGGGTTGCGTCTGGGTTGCGTCTGGGTTGCGTCTGGGTTGCGTCTGGGTTGCGTCTGGGTTGCGTCTGGGTTGCGTCTGGGTTGCGTCTGGGTTGCGTCTGGGTTGCGTCTGGGTTGCGTCTGGGTTGCGTCTGGGTTGCGTCTGGGTTGCGTCTGGGTTGCGTCTGGGTTGCGTCTGGGTTGCGTCTGGGTTGCGTCTGGGTTGCGTCTGGGTTGCGTCTGGGTTGCGTCTGGGTTGCGTCTGGGTTGCGTCTGGGTTGCGTCTGGGTTGCGTCTGGGTTGCGTCTGGGTTGCGTCTGGGTTGCGTCTGGGTTGCGTCTGGGTTGCGTCTGGGTTGCGTCTGGGTTGCGTCTGGGTTGCGTCTGGGTTGCGTCTGGGTTGCGTCTGGGTTGCGTCTGGGTTGCGTCTGGGTTGCGTCTGGGTTGCGTCTGGGTTGCGTCTGGGTTGCGTCTGGGTTGCGTCTGGGTTGCGTCTGGGTTGCGTCTGGGTTGCGTCTGGGTTGCGTCTGGGTTGCGTCTGGGTTGCGTCTGGGTTGCGTCTGGGTTGCGTCTGGGTTGCGTCTGGGTTGCGTCTGGGTTGCGTCTGGGTTGCGTCTGGGTTGCGTCTGGGTTGCGTCTGGGTTGCGTCTGGGTTGCGTCTGGGTTGCGTCTCTGGGTTGCGTCTGGGTTGCGTCTGGGTTGCGTCTGGGTTGCGTCTGGGTTGCGTCTGGGTTGCGTCTGGGTTGCGTCTGGGTTGCGTCTGGGTTGCGTCTGGGTTGCGTCTGGGTTGCGTCTGGGTTGCGTCTGGGTTGCGTCTGGGTTGCGTCTGGGTTGCGTCTGGGTTGCGTCTGGGTTGCGTCTGGGTTGCGTCTGGGTTGCGTCTGGGTTGCGTCTGGGTTGCGTCTGGGTTGCGTCTGGGTTGCGTCTGGGTTGCGTCTGGGTTGCGTCTGGGTTGCGTCTGGGTTGCGTCTGGGTTGCGTCTGGGTTGCGTCTGGGTTGCGTCTGGGTTGCGTCTGGGT
>NC_066607.1:1367500-1605000 GCF_905475345.1 Vespula vulgaris
AGAACGTAGCGAGAAATTTATAGAGCACTCCGGAGTCTCGTAAACATTAAGCAAATCAAGCCTGTTGGCGTTCGTTTAAGAAAGCTTCTATTCTCTTTCTCCCCTCTCTCTCTCTCTCTTTCTCTTTGCTTCCGACTCTCTCGTTCCATTCGTTCCTTTTCTTTTCTCTCTCTCTCTCTCTCTCTCTTTTTTCTCTCTCCCCTCGCTTCCTCTTCCTTGGATCTCCGTTTCGCGAAAGAAAACGCATTTCCTGAGATAATCGGCCACGCTATCGGAGTTGCCCAGTGTCCCTGGGCAAGATTTATAAGGATAGTTTATTGTTATTCCACCCCACTTGGTTTTATGGGCCTTTTCGATGCGCACCGTAAGGGTGGGGAAGAAGGATGTTAGCAGGACTGGACAAGGAAGTAACTACCGGCCGTTCGGATTCCTTCCTTTTTAGATCCTTCGAATCTTTTCTCGAAACTCCAACGTCGACCCTTCGATAGCGCGTTTCAGGAACCATAAATGGCGCAAGAAATTCTCTCGGTCCATCAAGATAGAAGCGATTCGATCGCAATGAGGGAAAGGTAGCTATATCGGAAAATACTTGACCGACGAAAACTGTAATTATCCGTTCGGCAGCAACTAAATTCGATATGTGCGCTTGGAAATTCGTGCCGAGTAGTAACCCTCTTTTTCATCATTAATTTATCGATAATGAGATTATGAAAATGCAGAAAGTGGAGCGTAGTATTTCGACGGCACGACGTGTCGTATCGAGGAGTGTGGGGAGTGTCCGCAGCAAAAGTCGAGTGGCGAGGGACGCGGAGGAGGATTTTGGTGGTGAGAGAGAAAGGGAGAGAGGGAGGTTGAGTGGGTGGTTGGGAGTGGGGAGTGGCAATGCCTGTCGACCCATCGCTCATACCACATTTCTGGTACACACGCTGATCTAGTTGTATTTATGCTAGCAGTGAATCACGTCGAAGGTTTGATTTGTCGATGGCTTTTATGGACGGGAATTAACGCGTGCAGCGCTTCGCATTTTGTTACTGCAAATGCTCGAGGCCCCTTCCACACCCACCCGCGCCATTCTCCATCCCCACTATCGGCAATTCCATTCGAACGCTTCCAACATTTCCGAATGACCGGTAGTCGCTCGATGATTTGTACTTCCACTTTGCCAATTTTTTAATGCGAAACCGGCGAGTGCTTGTCGTCTCTTCCTCGTTTTTTTTTTCCCTCCCCAAACCCCCGTTCCGTTCTACGAGGATGATCGGTCGATGATAATTCAAGGTATTTTACGAATAATCGGACGGGAAGCGATTTGTAATCGAATATTTCGTTGCTTCGTAATTACGTGCTCTCAGTGAAAACTTGATAACCGATGAAAATAAATACGAGATCCGCGCTAATGCACACGCACATGTTCATAACTCCATTTCATATCTATATATGCATTACGTGCTATTCATATCTTTTATTAAAGTAAAAACTGATTTGTGACTAATGTATTACCATACCCGTTGAACGGCGGATCAATCAATAAATTACGATTTGTGAAAAAAGAAAAGGAAAAAACAGGAAAAAAAAGAGAAACAGAGGAGGGGGGGAAGGGAATAGGAGAAAAAAGGAGAGAACATCGTATCTTCGTAACAAAAGGAAACGTTACTACGCGCATCCTAATTATTCCTAAAAGAGTTTACGTCTTTTCGTTTTCGCAAACACTTCGCACAGCCTGAATTTAAAGCATTGTACTTTACGCCTTCCTAATCCGAGCAAGCGGATAAGGAAGGTACGTGCTGTAGCATCGACAATGTGGAGCGTAATTATTTGGGAAAGATGGCACTTTGCTCGGCATTTTGTCGCCTTGGACCCCTAATGGCCGGTGGTTGATAACAAGGTTTACGGACCAGACAACGCTGCCCACTGAGAGATGTTGACAGCGGCTTTCAACCTTCCTGCGCCAGGGCTAGCTCAATCGGATCACCAGGAACACGCTGGAATTACTTGACTTTACGAAGGAGCAGTGCATAAATATTTACGGAGCTTCTAATACGACGGAAGAAGTGGTCAAGAGAGCTTTGAGGTTGTTATTTAATTTACAACTATCTATCGATATTAACTATCGAAGAATAAATTATATTTATTAAACGAGTAACCAAAGAAATTGTCGACTTTAGCAAACGAAGACATAGATAGATCATTTCTTAATGAAAATATTACGAAACCTAAGAGAAATTCGCACAAAAAGTGTTTACGTCCTATCCGCAAGTTCACAGGTCATGCCGCATTCGCAATGAACGAAAGTTCTTACGATAGCATACGATTATCCTGGAAGATCTAATCCCACCTTAAACTTTTAAAACGAGCCGTTTTTCGAAGGAACTCGGAAACGCCGAAAGAGCTTTTCCGTGCGTAGCTTCTTGAGAGAGGCGTGGGAGGGTGTGAAAAAAAAAAGATAAAATAAAATAAAATAAAATAAAATAAAATAAAATAAAATAAAATAAAAGGAAGGAAAGGAAGAAAGAAAGGAAAGAAAGGAAAAAAAAATTACAGCGAAAGAGAAGCAGGTAGGGGAGAGTCGTTTTCGCCGGAAGTTCAAAGGAAGTGAAGAAAACCAAGAGGAGAAGAAGAACAAGAAGAAAAAGAAGAAAAAGAAGAAGAGAAAGAAGAAAACGGAAACAAAAGGAAGGAGCTGGTAAATGTGAGAGAAAGGGATGGAATGATTCCGCACGCTCGACTGCTTTCGTTGGAAGAAGAGAAAACTAGAATGTGCTCTGGTTATTACACCGGCCACGAAGAATTAGCATATACGCGTATACGTGGTCAGACGTGTTGCGCGACACAAGAAGAAGGCTTTTCGCGCTAATTCTCTGGTGCGGCACTAAATGAGGTGGTGGATTTGTTGGAAAGAGCTTATACTTACCGAGAGAGAGAGAGAGAGAGAGAGAGAGAGAGAGAGAGAGAGAGAGAGAGAGAGAGAGAGAGAGAGAGAGAGAGAGAGAACAAGGAAGGTAGAAACGAAGAATGAAACTACGGGGACGAAGGTAGACGATGCTAGTCGACGATGGCGTTAGAAGAAGCCTGCTTGAGAGGAGGAGAAGAAGGAGGAGGAGGAGGAGGAGGAGGAGGAAGAAGAGAAGAAGGAGGATGAGGAAAGCACGAAGCGTGAAGCAGAAAGACTCGACGGTGTGGCTTCTGCTTGTGAAACTGCAAAGCTCGTATCCACACGTGGGCTAACAACAATGGGATGATCCTACTAGGATTACGCGATCCAACGCGCAAGGAAGGTCCTTCGTGCTGCCACCGTTACTGCTTTTCCGGCCTCGTAATATCCACCGTGTGCGGTTTAACGATTACTCCAGCCGCGACACGCTTTTCTGACGAGCTTTACTCGACTCCAGTACTATTTCGACATTCTCTTTTATGTCTTTCTATTCGTAAACTCGAACACGTGAACTTGTTATAAGAGAAATGATCCAAATATTTTCATATCTTCGAATTGAAAGAAAGAAAGAAAGAAAAACGTCAATTTGAAAGGATGATGTCTCTATTATCAATCTCGACTATCCGAATACTAAGAAACGTTTGTTTAATAAGTCGAGTTAAAGTAAGTAGAAATTAGAAATGGTAAAGGCTTATTATTACGTCTATGTTGTTATTGATTTCCAATGACGTTGTTCTAATACCACATCTTAACTAGCTAAAATGATAATCGTTAGAGAATATTAGAGGTATCAATTAATCGACCAACTAATATCAACTCTCTGGGAAATTTTAAGCCAGGAAAGGTCTTTCGGTGCGTCGACAAATCTGCACGCTAACCAACCGGTTTACATACAACATCGCGTCACCGAAGCGGTTAACTGAACGAATCGTTACGAAGCGTTTCCGTGATTTCGAGGTAAAGCCGCACGCATGACCGAGCGGCTGGTGGAGGCGCCAGGCGATTTAGTAGTCGACGTTATGCCGGTAATAGATACAGAGAGAAAGAGAGGGAGAGGAATGGAAAGAGAGAGAGAGAGAAGAGGAAACCGAGCAGGGAGGTAGGTACACACGCGGAGAGTAAGAGAGACAGAGATAGAGAGAGTGAGAGGTAGAGAAACAGAGAAGAGAGTCGGGTGGTGACGTTGACTAATGATGGTGGTGAGAGAATACACTCCAGTCTAACCCGACCTGTTGCACCCCCAATAAACCCCGTCAAACGACGCGCCGCTAAATAGAATCGTGCCGCGTCTTTCGACCCCCTGACTGATTCACCCTGACAACTAGGAACGCGCTTCCGCACTTTGCCGAAACTGGGACGTAACGTTGGAACAGATACTTTATCCGATTAACGTTTCGATCAGGACAAATTCCTGCTTGTATTTCAATGTATAACAAAGATCCTTGGCGCAATAGAGGGAACTTTCGATATATAGAACGCGATAGCTCGAAGATCGCAATTAGTTCGAATAGACATTTAACGTGGGATTAAGAAAGGTATATCTTTCGTTTATTTATCTCTTTTCTTATTTTATTTCTCTTAGACGAGAAAGGAAAATAAAATAGCCGATCGGCCAGGACATAGAAGAGACCATATTTCGTGAAGACTATGGTTGGGAAGAATTGAGCGTTCCTTTTGCTCGCGAGTGCCGGTGATTCACGGTAGAAGTCGCGATTACCTCTCAGTATCCTTGATTCTCTTCTCCTTTTCTCGAAGGAAAAGCAGAGTGGCGAGAAAGAAGGAGAAAGGAGGGTAGGAGGCGGAGGCGGTGGTGGGTGGGTGGGGGGAGGAGAGAAGCGAGTGCTCGTCGCAAGACGAGTGCGGTGACGTGGAAAATTGTCCGATTATTCGCGGTTAGATAAAGAGCTTCTTCGGGCGGAGGAGGAGGGGAAGGCGATGGTAGTGCCAGTGGCTGCAGACGTTGGTCGTGGTAGATCGCATCGGATGAAAAGCCGAGTCGACGGTCTCTCATTCTCATAGGACGGGCCTGGCCGCACCCTCGAGTACTCTCCAACGCGGATTCAATCCCGGAGACCCACGAAATAATCATCCGGTGCTAGTTCATCCCTTCGCTTGCAGAAGTCTCTCGCGGATGGGTCCGTCCACCGTCTGGCCAGAACGAGACGCCTGTCGCTCTCTACTTTCTTCCATCCCATCCACCATCCTCTCAATATTTCTCTATCGCCTTCCGCCTCGCTTTCTTCTCTCGGCGCAGAAAATGACGATTCTCCAATGGAGAACCTTCACAACGAACGAATTCTCGTTCGTGTGCCGATTCTCTCTGCAATCTCACGCTAGGGCATCTCTTCCGATCTTTCCGTAAATTTTTTTACGATTCGGTACGGTGTACGGTACACGGTGAGATTTTTCTCACACTCGTTGTTAACTGGCAACGCGCAAGCGAAAATAAATAAAAATCTTGCGAGATAAAATGAGAGGAAAGAACAACAACAACAACAACAAAGAATAAAACTAAACAAAACAAAGCAAAAAGAAACAAGAGACGAATAAAACAGAGAGAGTGGGGGCAGAAAATACACTTGCCCCATAGGAAACTCAACCGGATAACATAGAATATATGACAGGGTCGTGGCATACTCGATACCGCAGTCCGGTTCGCATTCAAAAAGGCAAGCCCGTCTTAAACACGAAACATAAAGAGAATACTTAGTTTTGCCCAAGAGATTCCTCCGCTTACGGACTACTTAAAAGAGCAGAACACCAGGTCTCCCATCGCCTTCCGCAGGATCGCACTGTATCTTTCTTACCACGGATTTTCGCGAAAAGCTACGCGTTCGATTCTAACGTTCCCTTCCTCTCAGGGACACGAGAAGTGCGCCCGATCGTGCCTGTTATACGCGATGCGCATTTCGAATCGTCTCTTATACTCCAGTCCAGTTTTATGTATCAGGTACACCATGTTAGTAAGGAGCAAGGATCTACTTACCCTTTCCTCGCTATATAACTTCGTCTTACTCACCACGAGCGATCTTACACCCCGTCCTTGCTTTATGGCCGCCATTGTTCCGAAAATCAAGAAATGTGTCACCGACAGCGAGGGTAAAAAGACCATGGAACAGAGCATCGTTGTCGTGTCAGGGCCAGGAGAACGTTACCTTCTCATTCTCTTTCTCTCTTTCTCTTTTGCTTTCTATCTCTATCTTTCTCTTTTTACTTCAGTCGACTGCACTACCTTCTTTCTCTCTCTCTCTCTCTCTCTCTCTTTCCGTTTCTCTCGCTCTCTCTTTCTTTCATTCTCGTTCGCTCACGTTTTGGCGCAAACCTTCTTCACGGAACGTGAAGAAGCAAACCGGCCTCCCAGTTAACGTTTGGACGGTAAATTATCTTGAGGACTTAAGCCCACGTTACCCTGACGCAAAAGATCTCGACGGAAAATTTTCTCCTTAGAATCTTCATTCTACGGTACACTGTCTTCGTCAGATCGACCGAATCGTTAATTTATAAGACTTTCGATTTACTCTTAACACACATTTTATCGATTATTATCTCTAAACCTACCCCACGTATCCTCCACTCTAAATGGAAACAATTTGGAACCATCACGATTCAAATTGGAAATTCGTATTTTAATTTATCAAATTCTTATCTTCCACATTAATGAATGTGTCAACGAATTGATAAGATCTATGGAAGTTATATCAACGATAGAAAATAGTTTCGGATAAACAAGATACAGATAGATACATATGTATATGAATGTTGCTTCTCCGACGAATAGAGAATCCGTACAATCACATACACGGACACACACACACATATATATAAGACAGAAGATTCGCGCTAACGCATACCATTCTAGGTTGAGTGCTGCTAGCGGGTTAGTCGTTATTAGTCGAAATGCTAGTTGGAAGTGGCTAAAGTAGGCGATTCGTATGCTGGTCGGTCCTTCCATCTCGTGGAATCGCACGTTTCTGTCAGTCACAATGGCTGAACGAGATTGCTCCCACGGGAGGGCACGATGCCGCCTAATCAGAAATTAAATCTTAACCTTAATTCCTTTCTGAAACGGGCAAGCTCACGCTAAAAGAATTCTCGATCGATCGTCAAGAATCTCTGTAGTCGTGAAATTTTCTCTTTCTCTCTCTCTCTCTCTCTCTCTCTCTCTCTCTCTCTCTCTCTCTCTACAAAAAAGCCTCTTTTCGCAAATATTTCTCTACGATAGATATAAATATATTACAGTTTATTGAACGTACGATAAAAACTGCTACTGTTGTGAAATCGTAAAAGAGAAAAATTTTTGCGAAATGCGTTTGTAATTTTGATCGTGCGTTTTATCGTTCGCTATAGTACAATTACTTTGTAAAGTATTATAAAGACAATTTCTCAAGACCTCGGAGAAATCCGTTATATATATATACACATATGTATATATGTATATATAGTCCATACGCAGGGCAACGCATACACAGGCACACATACACACAGAAGAGATCAAAGAATACTTGGAGATAGCCCGCGCACTGTCTGTGATGTCTCTCGAATGTCTCGGCAATGGCGTTCGAGCGGGAAGAGTTGATTTCACGGACGCTACCACGGCGTTAGATCGGCTCGAACGCTCAACTTATTGGTAATCCGTGCAAAGGATCCACATTCGATTTTATTTCACAGTTTCCTTTATGCGAGAGACGTAGGATTTCTATTAGCTTTGTGCACCGGTTAGATTGAATAGCCGCGGGCTGCCGGGGCATACGTTCATGACTGTTTCATTTACAAATGTATTTCCCTCTCAGACGGAACTTTCAATTTAGTTGGATGCTTCGTACGATGGCACGGTATGCGGAGGTGGAGAAAGAAGAAGAGAGAGAGCCCCGATGTGGCAGGGGTGCTGGCGTTCCATATACACGGTCCGTCTGCTTAGAGCTACCCTTCGCGAAGCAAATCGAAACGACAGACCGAGGCCCCTTTCTACGATCGAACCCTATCTAGGAACCCTGAATACGATCAGCTTAAAGAAATCGAAGAGAAATGGTATATGAATAGATTTAAAATTAAAACAATGAGAATATTTAACGATAGCTTTTCTCATTATCGTATATGTTTGAAAAGATATACCAGAGTTCAAATCGCTCGGAGCATCGAACAAAAGCGTAGTAGAAAGAAGAGGAAGCGAAAGATATGAAAGCGGTCGATGGCTTTTCGAGAAGCTTTAGGAGCCGAAGGCGCCTCGAGGAAACACGTAAAAGTTTGCGGCAACGTTGCTCGGTTTTAGAAGTAAACCGACTCACGAAGTTCCACTGAAACCTGCATGGCAAGTCCGTCAATTATGAAAGGACCTTTAATAATGAAAGCAGCGGAAGGAGTTCCCTCGGGCGGCATCACCATCTTTCATGCTTACTGCTTAACGGCCAAGCGTCTGCAGGCGCCGTTGCCTACCATGGGTACCAACACCCTCTAAACTAACTGGGGCGTATTCCGACACTTTCAGCTCGCATCGACCCTTTCTTTGCATTAACCCACTGCTATCCACCCGCTGCTGCGCTCCTCTACCTCACACTCCAGTTTCATCCTTTCGCATTGCCATCGCGCATCTAATTCCGCGAAATGTCGGTATTACTCTCTCGTTCCTTCTCTCTCTTTCTCTCTCTTGCTCACTCCAAGTCTCTCTCGCAGCATCTCTTTACTAACTTTAGAAACACCTTATAGCTCGCGCGCCAACCTCTAGTCTCACTTTTATGAAAAATGAAAATCAGGAAATGAGGAATCAACGAAAAAATGTTCGCACAATTTCGAAGGAAAGAAAAACAAAAGAAAAGAAAAGAAATAGAAGGAAAAGAAAAAACGACCCTAGCTATTACGTGGGATGCTCGTTAACTTTAACTCTAGATACGTGGGATGTCGGAGTAAGATATAATTAAAAGATTGCAAGAGTTTTCATATAAGAGGGAATAAATGAAGAGAAATTAAGAAAAACTATTCGTCCGAATCTATACGTGCCAACAATACGAATTCGTAATTCAAAATCATTTCCATTTCTTGCGAGTAAGAAACAGCTAAAGTTAGAAGTTGAATGTCGCGCGTGGAAATGTCAGGGCGACGTTTAATTATTTGCACCATCGTATCCAAAGACGAACGATAATCAGATATCGGCAGGGAAAGTCGTCCGAGAGAGCCCGCTCGCGTAACTTCGTTCAAACGTTCGTTCC
The DNA here is from genome assembly GCF_905475345.1 of Vespula vulgaris. NCBI lineage: Eukaryota > Metazoa > Arthropoda > Insecta > Hymenoptera > Vespidae > Vespula > Vespula vulgaris. The sequence goes on from NC_066607.1 coordinate 1,376,633, forward strand.
CTACGTTTATACCGTCTATGGTGTCTGTTTTCACGTACTTAGCTATGTATAACCACCACACCGAAGAACACGCTCTCGCGTTCACATATTTGCCGCGGACATACATACTTATACATATATATCAAGTCAATAATTAACACCAGTTACAACTTGTGGGAATAGTAACGGCATTTATGCTCCAGGGGACGTCGTATTTCAAGGAAATGTGCTCGTGCCGTCGCGCTTTGCCGTAGGAAAGCACCGCGAGGATTTGTCGGCGGTGGGAGGCTTCGAGGGCTCGAGGTGTTGGAGACGAAGGTAGTGTAGGAGTATGTGAAGAAGGAAGAGAGAGAGAGGGAAGGATTGGAATAAGAGGGTTGACGGTGTTGGTGGTTGTTCGTTGTGGGGAAGGAATAGAACGAGAGTGTTGCTGGAAACGTTTCTAGATGGAAGGGGTAAGGATCGTGCGAACGATTCTGCCATGGTTAGGTTGCTCGGTGGCACCAGATGAACAGATACGGAATATGGGAGGTGGAAATATAGATTTAGGCTAGAGGCGACCACCAATGCTTCTCCTTCTCTCCCTCTCTCTCTCTCTCTCTCTCTCTCTCTCTCTCTTTGTCTCTTTCTCTCATCCCTCACCTAACGAACACTTACTCTCTTGTACTCTCATACGTACACACAGCTTTCGAACGGTGGATCCTGCACGCTTCCGACGTATCAACAGTGTGTACGTGTGCATGCGGAGATAGCGAATCCGCGGTTCCAGCCGCCTAAGTCCTTAGGTTTACGGCGATTACGGATTCGTAGGCGATCTTACCGTTTCCCTCTACGGAAGCGACGGTTGTTCGTATGTTTGGCTTGAGTTTCGGGTTTGCCGCTACTATTCGCTCTCTCTCTCTCTCTCTCTCTCCCTCTCTTCTCTTCTCTTCTCTTCTCTTCTCTATTAGTGTCTCTCACCGTATCCGTCTCTTTACGAGAGTAAGAGAGAGAGAGAGAGACAGAGAGAGAGTGTGTAGGCCGGAGGGCGCACGTGGGAGGCGCAAGAGGGTGATTTAGTACCGGCTTAAAGGGAAGGGGAAGTGTGAGACGATGCCACGACGACTAGATCGCCTATGAACAAGTTAATGGAGCGAACGAACGAGCTAGCGAGCTGCACTACTGTCGAGAATACTGGCTTTCCTAACGAAGAAGGCCCTCCACGCGATTTCACCCTTCCTACGTTTTCTCGTTCTTAACTCTACTACCGTCGTTGCTACGAACGACCGCAGCTAATCACTAATGATAACAATGTTAACGATGGAAATCTTCCGCGTAACAAGGCTCGACCTACCCGATGCTGATTTAGTGAAATCTTTGTAGAAAACGCAGCTGCAACCTAGGCCTTGCTCGAACGTGGTTAACGTGTTTGATCAATTTCTTGCATGTATTGGTGCCTTTCGTTCTTCTTGGAACTTCCACGTTCAATAATATTTTCATTGTATCAAGGCTAACGAGTTATTCGCCGAATTAATAAGAATATTGCCGACTCGAGTCGAATCGTAAGGTTGAATTATGTTTTAATTCCGTAACGTGTCGTTCTTATCCCTCTTCATCCTTCCACGAATATTATAGCTACCCTTAAAATACTGCCTCGCACAATAAGATCCGCGATTTAACCCCCGTGAGAGGGATATTCCAGTCGTAAAAGGGTTCCGAGATAGAGAGAGAAAGAGAGAGAGAGAGCCGAGACGTTGCTCCAACATTGTTAGGTAGGGATGAAACAGTTTGTGCTAAATCAGAGCACTGGTCGTTAGGAGAAGATATAGGGGCTAATTAAAATAAATCTTAGAAAGGAGTAATTATACGTGTATTAGCTGGCCCCGTAGAGCGCGTGATGGACGATGCAGCGGCAGATGTACCCAAACGCCTCTTCATTCCTAGATTTCCCTTATTACTGGACGGACGCGTTGTGAAAAGCCGTACTGCCGAGATCTACCGTGAAAAGTCCAGCAGCTCTTTTCGTAACAAGCCGACCGCGACGAATCGTCGATTGAAATTACGAGAAATTGCTCGCATCGAAATCGATTGAACGAAATATCCACGTCGTGGGTTTCGAGCTTATAGACAATTAGAATTTTGCCCCCGAGCTCAATTAGAGCTTGATCAAAGTAACATTTATCCACGGCTCTTTACTTCGGTTCTCATTAAGCTCATCAGTGCATCGGATGGGCACGTGTTCATGGCGCGATATTAATTTACCTTTGAAATCGAGCGAACCGGCGCGATTCACAATTTCGAATGGCGACTCTACCCAAAATATCCGATAAAATAACCAACTTCGGTGCCTCCTACCTCTTCCCCCCTATATCCGCGCCACCCTCAACGAGGTCCGACGTACCGCCCCCGCCGAACTACCCCAACCTGCTCCTCTCCACCAGGAATCAGTGAACTCATTATTACGATAAACTCGTATACATATTTATCGCAATACATTATTACTCTTTCGCCGACGATACAGAGCGGTCATCGATTGTGAATTTCATTTGCCGACTTAATGTACCGAATAGTAATGTCGCGTCGAGGTACTTTTCATTAACGCCCTCCCTGTTTACGGCATTAAGCCCAATTAAAAGCGTCGCTACGCGTTCGAGCTTTAACCTTGTCGCGAATCACCAAACTCCAAGGCCAAACGACGAAAGTCGATTCAAAGCGATAATTCAAGCAGAATTTCTTTCTTTTTTCGTTAATACTACCTACGGGACATTTAGTTATACCTCCGCGTCGTTGATCGACTTTTATCGGGAGAAAACGAGTGCGTTTGCACGACTATTACACATTGTGATAAGAAAGAACGCGTTTCGATTTAAATTGAACAAACGACCCCGTGTGAATTTTATGAATTTAAATGCATGGTATTCGTATTTTCTTGCCAAAAGCAGTAATTTTCCTCTCTCTTCCTTTTCTCTTATTCGCCGAGTGCAGGAAATATGTATATTTTATGTTTGGTCCATTTCGAGCGGGCAGCTGCGCGGTTCATAGTCGATACATTTGCGCGAGAAACAAATAAAACGACCATCCCGAGGATTATATTTCCCAGAAAGTTAGTCCGATTTAAGTCTCTCCGCAGCGAGATTCGAGTAGAAACAACCTAGCTAGAAGATCATCGTATAATTACGTCGAGAAGCAGTATAAACTATATCCTTTTTTCTCAAATATTCTTAATACGAAGAGATAGCTTTATCTACAAAATAGCAAAGGTATCGTAGCGTTGAACGCGATCACGTAGAAAGAAAAGAGAGAGAGAGAGAGAGAGAGAAAGAGAGAAATGAAAAGTTGAACGTCGATGGGCGGATATCCTCGAAATTCTAATCCAAACAGAACGATCCTATCCTCAATATCGTCTCACCTACATCGTCGTTAGCTTCGTCAACGGCGATAGACATGCCGAGGCGTTAATGTCGATACGATGACGTGTGTGCTGCACGAGCGGGCAGCTAGGCCACGTGCATCAAATGGCCGGTGAGCAGCTCGGCGCAGGCGGGCATTAATGCCTCTGCTGGACAAACGGTCTCGCGCGGGGGCAAGAGAACAAGCCCGAGAGAGCGAAACAGAGAGAGATAGAGAGAGAAAGAGAGAGAGGGAGAGAAGGAGATAGAGAGAAGGAGAGGTCAGAGCGGTGGGTGGCGAAGCTGCACCCAGAGCGTGAGGAGAGGGAGAGGGTGTGCGCGAGAGAGAACGTGGGTGGATGGAACGAGGCAGAGGAGGTGAGGGGGACGTTATTGTTATCTTAGATTTATAGTCATAACGGATGGTACTACCTCGCTAGCCAGCAACCCCGAGCGGTCTTATAATCACCCTCCTCCTCCTCCTCCTTTCTCCTCCTCCAGTCTCTCGACCATCCACAGAACCCTCCCCCTCCTAGAGCCAAGCTCGCCCTCGCGTACCTCCAGCCGCAGTTTAAGTGATTTGCGACGCGGTGGAGCCGCCATGCAGATCCTTTTGCCTGTAGCTACCCTTTCTCTCTCTCTCTCTCTCTCTCTCTCTTTCTCTCATCCACCTACCTTCTCTCCTACCTTCTCTCTTTCCCTCTCTTCCCTTCTCTTTCTCTCTCTCTCTCTCTCTCTCTCTCTCTCTCTCTCTCTCTCTCTCTCTCTTTCTCTCGACTATCCGTACGGCTATGCCATGGGCAAAATGGGCACGCCTAACCCCTGCAGCCTCGTCGCCGTCGTCCATGAGGGATTAAGTCCCAACCTCTGGACGTGGAAAAGGTAGAATTGGAAGGAGAACCTTGCCCATCGTGAACCGCCACCAAATTATTATACATCGTGCAATAACGGAAAAGTAGTAGTAACGCTCGATACGCGATTACTCGGTCCATCCAACAGCAACCAAGTACGACATTTTTTTAACCGCACTTCGTTTTATCTTAATTTAATAAGACGATAGCCCTTAGATTCTGCTCTATTAAAACAGAAAACAACATTTTACGTGTTTGAAATTACCTTCTAATGAAGGATCCTTGATCTTGTAATTGCTGAAGGAAGAAGATTAATTGCATAATCAATGTTCGCTGCCGGTAGCAATTAACTCGACTCGTTTTCGCGTTAAGGGGTTAGTTAGCGACTCGAATTCCCGCAGTTGGTGAATAGGGAAAGCTTAGGGTAGTAGGGTGCGGGAAACGTTTTGCCTGGTAAGTTTGATATTTCGAAGGCCGAGTATAGAGAGAGAAGGAGAGAGAGAAAAGAGAGGGAGATAGAAAGAGATAGAGATACAGAGAAAGAGAGAGATAACAAGAGAGAAACAGAAAGAGACAGACAGAGAGAGAGAGAGAGAGAGAAGAAGGGAGAGAGAGAGTCAAAGAGAGTACGTGGACGGGAGGTAAAGGCAGCGTGGAGAGCATGGGACCCCCAGAATGAACTGTTGTGACGAGCACGTAGGTCTGCGGATGGAGCCAATCAAGGAACCTCGCAGTCAGCGAGTTTACCCCGTGCCGTCGGTTGTTACCCTGACTCCAACCCTCTGCTTCGTGACTCTTCGATCTCTCGGAGTAAAAAGGGACCAAGAATCGAACGATGTTCCCGTACAATAAGCGGAACGTGAAGAATTAAAACTAAAGCTTTTAAAAGCCGTAGACGAAAGTAAACTCTCTCCTTTGTAATTTTAAATCTAATTTAAAACTAATCGAAATAATATATTCTTACACACACACACATATATATATATATATATATATCAGTCGGATATATAAATCGAGTATACATATTTTACGAAAAGAAAATACAGAAAAAAATTGTAATCTAATCCTCATTGGTGAATCACGATAATCTAATCTTATCGAAAGGTTGGGCGAGCACTCGCGCGTTCGTCGATAGGTAGGGTAAAAGGATTTCTACGAGGCAAAAAAATGAAGGTCGAGAAAAGAAACGCGAAGTCCTAGCTGAGTTCCCGAGGAAAAAGGAGAGAAAAAAGTAACCGCGAGAGTGTGCTCCTTGCGAACGGCAAAGAAAATAGTGCTGCCACCGAGGAAGGGTAGGTACGGATGGAAGAGTAGCGAGGGGATGCTTGGACCGAGACGCGACGACCCGGTTAGAACGATAAGGGATCCCGTGGAGCTTGATGGAATTCCATAGATCCACGTCGGCGTCGAGACAGAGTCGGCTAAGCAGCCATTTAAATGCAACCGATGTGTCTCGGGGAGCTATTACATCTGATGGACGGTTATTGACGCGCACTGGCTTATACCGAGCAGCAGCAGTAGCAGTAGCAGTAGTAGCAGTAGCAGCAGCAGCGGTAGCAGCAGCAGTAGCAGCAGCAGCGGCAGAATCAGTAGCAGTAGGAGTAGTAGTAGTAGCGGTGGCAGCGCCACTGGTAAGCTAACCCCATCCCCTCCGATCCTCTCTCTCTCTCTCTCTCCCGCTCTTTCCAAACCCCTCGAGTACTCGCGGAGAGAAAGAGACAGAGTCCGACTCGAGCCCCACGAGGGCTGAGTTCAGCTCGCCGTACGACTAAGACCGTGTACTCTCCTGATATGTATGTGAAGAAGAAAAAGAGGGGGATATGGGTTCAACGGAAGGGAAAAGGCTGTCGGACCACCTAGGACATATCGTCAAATGCCCGGTTGAAACGGTGGTTGTTGCACGAACGCTCGCGCCCTCTTGTTGTCGCCCGTCGACCGGCAAGGGAATACGAACGATCGAATTACCACCCTTAGTCTTACCATCCGTGAAATCGTAGAAATACTCGCACTGATTCCAAAGAGAAAACATTAGGAATTCGATGACCGTTTCGAGCACAGTTGCATTCTTCTCTCTTTGATGTTTCGATTCTTATGAACCATCGACGATACCGACCAATTAATCGTGAAGAATTTTATTTCCCTTTATCTTAGAATCGTGCAACGCGATTTGATGGATTTAATGTTGAAAGAGAAGAGAAAACAGACGTGGTAATCGTTATAAAAGATTACATCGATGAGCGAGAGTGGTGATCGGTTAGAAGAATACGAGTTAAGCACCGATGTAACACGAAATCCTTACGGTAATCCCTCGTCGAAATTAAAGAGCCTTAGAATCTCTTCGGTCTCTAGAATATCGTCGTGAATCGTTGTCGCGACTGTTACGAAATCGCAATCGCCCGATGTCGAGAAACCCTGGGGTTGGCCAGAGAATACGAACGATCGAATTACCGGGCCCAGACTTCTCATGAAAAAGCAAGGTAGTTTATTCGTAACGTTCCGTTCAAAATTGCGCGAAAAAGAGCTGACGTTTTATCGTCGATGTAAAAGTTTCATGCGTTTGCCAACCATGCGATTCCATTACTTACAACGCTTAACGCGATAATCTTCGATTGGTTAAAATGTTCATCTACTTCTTGAGAAACGGTGGAAACAAAAAAAATGAGAAAATGAGATAAATGAAAAAAAAAAATAAAACAAAATACGTTCGAAGAAAATGCGATCAATCGAGTTGAGAGGTACGAGAAAAAGTTCTCCAAAAGAAATGTATTAACGTAGTCATAAACAGGAAACTAATACGATTAAAGGGGTGCACGGGTCCACGTCATCGATTTGTCCGGAGAAGGTCTGTAAACTCGAACGGACGTCGTATTCGCGAAGGAAGCGGCGCGAGCGCATTACGTACGGTCCTGTTTACCCCGACTTTTTGAATTTATGTCTCGTTACGGAACGTCATTTCCAGGAGAAACGATAAAATAAATTCGAAGATGAGATCCTTGCAGATTGCCGCTCGTGCGTCCAAAGAGTTCGCCGAAGTCCCTCGCAAATCTGCCGAGCATACCTCGTATTCGCGATCGTACGAGGGTATGAGAGAGAATTTATTTGAATATCTTGGGTAATCTCGGTACGAGGCATGCACTTACGGACTGATATCTAGTCCTCTGTGCAATGGAGATGCAGTCGTGGCAAATTAAGGAGTTCCTTTGTATTTATAACGACGTATGTATAATTCCTATTCGTGCTTAGAATTACGTTTCTTTCTTCTCGACTAACGACACCGGCATTCCCACAAAACCGGTAGAGATCTTCTGTGGCTGGCATGTTTTTCATACATACATATATCCCAGCTGTATCAAAGAAACATCTCGATCTCGAAAGTAGCAAAAGATATTTCGAATATTAGAGATAACAGACGAAAAATCCAATAAATCATGATAACGTCGTTCCCCGTTTTCATCGGTACCGCAAGAAAGTTTGCCGAACTTCTTTGAGGATGGGAGGGGAGGGGAGGCAGTCGTACAAGCATCGTTCGATCGGAGAATCCCCGAAGGACAAAGAAAGAGAACTCTTAATCCTGATACTCGCGGTTATAGAGGGTAGTTGGAGATAGGGGGTGGCTAGCGAGCGGGGACGAAGGTAATGGCGCGCGGGTGTTTGCGAGGGCACCGTTACCGTAGGAAAGCGCGATATTATCGTCGTAGAAATATTACTCAGAAAATTGCCGGCGTGACTCCGTCCAGCCTCGTTAATTACCGTGAATTACCCATAATTATAAGGACTGTAAAAGTTTTTACTATCGTCGTGGGGCAAGCCACGGGGGCCATGATACAGAGCCTCGGTGGGCCCACCTTGTCTGCAAATTCGCTGAGGTGTAACCTCCGTTCTTTGACTCGGCACCGTTTCCGCCTCTACGAAAAGGTGCTCCTGCGTTTCCCCAAACACCGCTATGAAACGTACCTAATTAGACACTTCGCTAATAAAAGTTTCTTTTCTCTTTCTCGTTAACGCCAACCAGATCGGCCGACCTCCGGCCCCTTCTCGCTTTCTTTCAAATTTATGTCTCCTAGCTGGGAGAAGCGAGAGAATTTCAAGCGTAGACCGTGGAATAATTTAGATATTACGATCTACCGATGTTACCGTTCATATATCTGAGAAAACGTATATTCGATCCTCCTGACGAATGGTAGGAAGGATCGTTTAAAATCGTTAACGAAAAGCCGACGTAGATTAAACTCTTTGATTATTTTTATTCTTATATATGTGTGTGTGTGTGTGTATGTACATATGTATGTACATGTGTGCGTGTCCTCCTTTCCAATAATTTTGACGGCAAAACGATTAAATCATTACAATCACTTTTCGATAGTATTTTAAATCTTCCATTAAAAGAGATTATAAAGTCGATATCTTCATGTACCCTTTCGATACACGTACAGGTCGATACGAATTCGAGCAATCGGTAGGTTGTCGTACGGATTTAAGGCTGATGCGCACGGATCCTGTCACCATTACAATGGACCTTAACACCCATCAGTCAATACGAATGCACTCGTTCGTCCTTGATAAACGGATGTGCACGCTTTATGGGCCACCTGTTGCACGTACGCGCGTCTCCTTGTCGAACTTTTAGACTTTGCATTCGGACGGAAGAAGTGTGTCGACCATCGATATCAAGATGGTTCCTGAATGAACTCTTCTTCCTCAAATTCGAATCGCTTTGTTTTTCTTTGATTAATAAATGATATTACGCGTTCGTGAAGTAACAAAGAATATAACTAATCGTTATTCGTAATTAGAATAAGAACTCGAAAGAGGAGGAAGAGATATTCAGGCGTTCGACATTAAAATCTGATAAAAGGGCACTACGATCGGGCACTACGTTCTTAGTTAAGAACTTCCCTTCTCATGTATGCGAGTAACCCTTAGCAAAGCCCGGAAATAATTCTCCACGACGTCGGTTGCGTCTACGCTCCAGGATCTATTCGGTGCGATTAAGCGTGCACCTGGGAACACCTTAGAGGTAGCGACGACACGGCAAACATAGCGGTTACCGGCGGCGACGTTCCTACAACCGTAGAACCGGTGGAAACACCTTTATCTGCCGGCCGAAACGGCCGTTTCCGGTATCAGGGAACGACGAAACTCACGGGCCGAACTCACCGGGGCACTCAGGCCACCACAAATCACTGGCAATCTTGATTTACTTGTGTTTGCCCATTGGCTCGGTATCACTTCTACGGTAGTAAGTGTAATATACTCGGCCCCAAGTGTCGGCCACCTAAGCAACCCTGCAAGCACCCCCGGTTTACCATTAGGAAGCACGAGATTAGGTACTCCCTGGCGCTACTGGAATACCGTTGATACTATCGTTGATACACACGTAGACGACGACCCACTGCGAACGTGCGCGTCGAGCACCGATACACCCTCACACGAGAAAATACACAGCACCCTCGCGTGCAGCTTCCACCCAACTGGACTTTCCAAAAGCCTCGAATAAAAGCCTCGTCACGGTGAACTCGATAGGCGTTAAGGATTTCCGAGGAACCATCCTGCGGTTTCCACGATCCTGTTTCTTCCACCGATCTTTCTCCATTGTCGAATAACGCCCGAGCTACCTTCTTTGTTTTTTCTTTTTCTTTCGTTAAGCGATCGCCTTGCTATATATAACGTTCTTACATCGGTAGATCGTTGTAAAAGTTTAGAATCGAAGTTGGTTGCATCAAACGAGGATCGAAAATTCGTCGTTTCCTAATCTATACGGTGTTCGAGATTTTTCCAGCTCAAACGAATATAATACGAAATGATTAACGCGATCGCGAGCAAACGCGAACCTTCGACGCATGAACCCTCTCCGTCGGCAAAAGCGTCGCTATACAAATATGGAGTGACCACCGTTACCGGCGGATGGAAGCACGGTTTTAACACGGCTCGTGCATTTCCCTAATGATTTACAAGCATTATTGGGTATTAATTTCAATCTACGCTTGCGAGGGATAGAATGGCGCGTGACGTGGACCGACGCAGATAGAGAGAAAGAGAGAGACAGTGGGAAAGAGGGCGGGAGGAACGGGAAGAGGATAGCTCGACGCCGCACGTCGCGGGCTACAAATCAACCGTTCCGAACAAATTATGAATGATATATTCGTTGAGCTCGCTTGATATATGTATATCTCTCGTTGGTTTCACCTAACTGCCGTTGCCCCGGTGCTTCGAAAATTTCGCTCGTACTTTGCGGATAAATATGTGGAGATTTTAAAAAGTATTTCGACCGCGGCACGATTCGTAAAAGATCGTCGAGCTCTATCGAATTTCCCCAACTTTGATTTATTAACCGTTCTAACGGAAAGATAAAAAATATTTTTCCGCAAATTTTGAACCGATATGAATATATATATCTACATATACATATATATATATACATATACATATATATATCGGCTCATCGTACTGATCTCGCGATCTCTCATTATCGGGCTCGCATCGAATAATGAACCCGTTTTCGGAGGATCGCGTAATCATAATCTGAATCTGTTTCAACTCATCGTCACCATATCCGCTATACCGAACGAGCTTTCAAACGCATACGCTTGTATCAAACGTCATGTTCATTAACAGGTTCTCTCCAGCGGTGCTTTGTCGTTGACGTTCCGAATCACCCGGCGAAATCCAAACGCATTTTTTTCTCCGCGCAACGACCGCGAACGTCGAGAACGACGATCGTTTCGTTCCGTCAAAAAGATCAAGTCCGTCGACCACGCGATAAAAGTAACGCGATAACTGTACGTCATTCTCCCTTTCTCTATTTATCTCTTTCTTTTTCGACAGCTCTCTCTCTCTCTCTCTCTTTCTCCCCCTCTCTCTCTCTTTCTCTTTCTCTCACCTTCGAACGAGTATTATTCGCTCGGCGTTTTTCTGTTTTCGAAAACATTACGAGGCCGACAAAGTGGAAATGTTCGATACGAGAAAGATTGAGAGAGAGAGAAAGAGAGAGACAGAGAGAGAGAGAGAGAGACAGAGAGAGAGAGAGAGAGAGAGAGAGAGAGAGAAAGAGAGAGAGAGCCTTCGGCGTATACCGCGCCGAATTTGTACATAACGCTCGCAATAACTTGCCGCTATAAAAGCCATCGACAAATCAAATTTTGACGTGATTCACTGGCCGGCATAAATTCCGGGATCCAGGCAGGAGAGACGGCGGTGACACGGACATGTGTTCGTCCTCTCGCTCTCTCTTTTCCACGAGTTTCACCTCTTTATCTTTCTCGCTCTCTCCGTTTTTCGTTCGCTCTCTCGTCCGCACTCATCCTTCTATATGGACTCGTCGGTCGTTCTTCCACAACTTGCCCGCACCCCCACCCAACGGAGCCTCACCCCTCGTACCTCCCTAACCCATCCCATCCCACCTCACCCCACTTTCAATCCCCCGTCTCTCCACCACCCCTTTTAGCCCCTATCGTACTCGTGACGCGGCTATTTATCGTTTTATACACCCGTCGGGCAAGTTTTGCTGGCATAGCACGCGCGCGTAAACCGTTCACGGTCGTCGTGCGTGCGTCGAAACAGTGTTTCAACCGGTATATCTACCGAAAAGCTACGATTTCTTCTTCGTTAATCAGAACGAAACCTAGCGCAAGACGTTTCTTTTTTTTTATAATTAAAGAAAGAAAGAAAGAAAGAAAGAAAGAAAAAAGAGAGAGGAAAAGAAACGGGTGGCTTGCGGTGGATGTGGGAAGGGTGGAAAGAAAAGGAGAAGAAATAAACCGAGAAAGGGAAGAGAGAGAAAGATAGAGATAGAAAGAAAGAAAGAAAAAGGATGAGGAGGAGACGACGAGAAGAACGAAGAAAACGGGACTTGAGACGTTATGCATGGTAAAGTAAAAAAGAGAGCGCGGATCTCTTAGAAGTCGTCGCGTGCCTCGGGTGTACGCTACTACTCCTAACGTCCTTTCCGTTTCTTTTCCTCGGCCCGTAAAACCCGCGGCAAAATTTGCAATTCGAGATACGAAAGAAAAGAGCCTTACGTCTCGGCCGGTTCGCCCCCGGGCTCAAAAGCTCCTTCTTGCGCGTCTTTGACTTCGGTCTTTCGCGAGGGTAATGAAAGAAACGGGAATAGCGGCTTCGTCCTGCTACCGGACGAGAGACCCACTCTCTTTTTCCTCTTTCTTTTTTTCTTTCTGTTTTTTTTTATCTCTATCTCTTTCTATCTTCCCCCTCGTGTCACGTAGACACGTTAAAGACATCTTCCGCGGCAAACATCTACCCCTCACTCCCACCCCCAACTCCACCGTGCAACATGCCTTCGGCCGAGAATAAACGTTCTCTATCTCTGGTAATAACACGTCTATTGAAAATTCGGATTATCGTTGCTCCCTTTTGACGGCACAAGGTCGTCGGAATTTTATCAGATAAAGTAAATAAACCATGATTCAAATCTCCGCTATCGTCCAAATCTACGTTAGCGTTAGCTATATCGTTAACGGAACGAGAATTCCATTATAATTTCGAACGATTTACGGTGCCGATTTACAATGAAATAAGCCGATAGCGACGGGGTTTCGTCGAAACGACACGTTCTTTGTGTAATCACCCAGCAAAACATGCGAATGTGAAATGATCCAACAGATAATTAGATACTAATTATAGAAATTAATTCGCGGCGTTTCGTTCGTGTGATATGTATCGAAACGTTAGAAAGAGATCGTTCTCTTTTGTTTCCCCTTTTTTATTTTTTCCTTTTTTTCCTCTACAAACCAACGAAATCATTTCCGACATTTTCTTTCAATTTTCGTCTCCCTGGACAAAAGAAAGAATTACGAATTAATGTGAGATGCCGTTCGTAATGCAGGACGATGCGCTTCGAAATAAGTTGTCGTCGCTCTTTATCTCCAACTTTCTCGTACCTATCGAGAACGGATAATCTCGATCTGTAAATAGGAAAGTTCTATTTTCCATGACTTCCCAGGACTTCCTGAAATACCATCATTCCTTCAAAAAGGACGAGCTAACCGTTAAGACCGGCTCTAAGATCTTTGTGGCGCTTGAGGTTGCTTCTCCAATTGGCATTAAGGGCCCATTGTTACCCATGACGTAGTTAACGACAACGACTTGTGCCATTCGATTTCCAACGTTTCTCAAGCCTGGTAGCAGCGCTTCGAAACGACTTACGTGGTCGCTCCGTTCTCCTTGCAATGGCACTACGGCTAATCCTACAAAACAGCGTGAACTTAAACCTTCCATTTCGCAAAGGAACAAGATTGGCCCAACGCCAAGGAAAAACTACGACCGAGCTTGTCCTACATTCGCGTCAAAATAATCCTTCAAATTCCCTTGAATTCTCATCGATCGATAAGCACCTACATACATACGTACATACGTACATATAGATATAGATATAGTTAAGTATATAGATACGTACGTACCTACGTACATACATAGAGTTTGAGATTACGAAAGAATAAGATATCGGAAAGAAAGCAGAAAGTAGTGGATACGCGTAAAAAGTATCATGGATAGGAAGAAACGCGAGTTCTCGTGCGAGAGAGAGAGAGAGAGAGAGAGAGACGAAACTACTAACGTCTCTAACGGCTCATCTCTAGTACGCGTTCAAAAGACAAAGAAAGAGAGGAAGATTGAGAGAAAAAGAGAGAGAAGGAGAGAGAAAGAGAGAGAGAAGGAAGCTTCTCGGTGGTTGGTTCGCCATGCGATATAGGTACATAGTTTCGCGGTACGACGAGGGCGAGGCGTTTGATTCCGAGCTGCCGAGTTTACGATCCAGCCGTGACGTAGTCGCAAACTGCGGTGCTTGCATACGTAGGTAGATAGAGCGGAAGAAGAGAGGACTCGCGTACTCTCGCGAGCGCACGAGACTGGCTGGTGGGGCTGCTAGAGAAGAGAAGAGAAGAGAAGAGGAGAGGAGAGGAGAGGAGAGGAGAGGAGAGGAGAGGAGAGGAGAGGAGAGGAGAGGAGAGAAGTGGAAGGGAACACACGCGCGCGATTATAACGTCACATACCGGTTGTAAGGTATACAAGCCGACGCCCGGAGGCTTGCTTTCTCTCTCCCTCTCTCTCTCTCTCTCTCTCTCTCTCTCTCTCTTTCCTTCTCTCCCACTCCTATCTCTCTCTTTCTATTTCTAGATATAACCGGAGAAACGACGGAGAAGCGACGGAGAAGGTTCGAGGAGAAGGAGATAGAGTCAGTGATGGTAGTGGTGGAAGTGATGGTGGTGGAGGTGGTAGTAGTGGAGGGTGAACGTGGAGGGAGGACGGAATGTTCGGATTATCGCGAGAACCCCGTTGGAATCCGTGGCACCGCGGGGACGGAAAACGGGAGCGGAAAACGGGGGCGACAGATAAGAACCGTAGCTGGTGTGTCACGTAGCGCTTTGAGTGTGATGGTTGTTCTACTCCTACTCCTACTCCTACTCCTATCTCTTCTCTTTCTCTTTCCTCTCCACCCTTTCTCTCTTCTTCTTCTTCTTCTTCTCCTTCTTCTTCTTTTTCCTCTTCCTCTTCTTCATCTCTTCTACCGATTCTCTTGCACACGTACGTACTAACACCAACGTCTAACTACGCATCGACTCCATCTATTCGACACCCCCGCTCTTTCAACCCTTACACCAATCCTCCGGTTCTATATACAAGCCCTATAGCTAAGAATCGGATCTTCGTGCTAGCGTTTCCGTCAAACGTCCCACCACATGTCCCTAACCCTTTTAAGTATCGTCCTTCACGAAAGGTACAAGTCTGACGCCTTACGTTTCCCTTTCCTTGATAATAACGTCGTCTATCCCGTATCATTTAACGATTTATGTGCGTTTATCCGTGTGGTAGACGAGGTAAGAAAAAGGAATCGATAGTTTCATCGATACCAAACGAATCTAAAGAAAAAGGAAATCAAATAAAAAAAGAGAGGGAAAGAAAGAGTAGTCAGAAGCGACAAAGGACTCGCGAGAAAGTGGACTTTGATTTTCGTCGTTACCGAATGGGCGTCCTCGTACATAGAAAAATGGGGTTAAAAAGGGTGGTATAGCTCCAGCATCGGTGCCGTAACTCAGTTTCGTTAACTTCGAGTTCGTGGGAAGAGCAAGGAAGCGCGCAAGGGTTATGGCACTCGAGATAGCAAGGCAAAGCGTGGGTGGAACGGGGAAAGCAATCAGAACTTGGGCCATTGCTGGATATTACGGAGACGTGAGAGATGTCTCCTCAATCATATTAATTGCCTAGATAACCGCTACTTCGACGTCGGCCACCGTCGCCAACTCCTTCCCCGACACGTCTCCTTTCGTCTCGCGACTCTTACGTACGCGTAAAATAATCTCAGAGGGCGTTTTATAAATTATTTTTCTAATGGGCGTGTCCACTCCCGCTACATCTAATTTCCATTGCATTCGTTACTATGTTACGCTTTGCATCGGTGTCAACCGAAGGAAATCACTTACCCGGAAATATCGTTCAATGTAAACGAAACGCGATCCAATGGGAAACAATGGCTCTCGACAAAATTTATTATCGCGTCAAAAGGACCCTCGTTATTTCGCGATACTAAAATTACCTGGCACGCATTACGCTAATGCAATCCTGTCTATGTTACGCACGAATGTGTGGATTTGTCACGATATTTGTACGCGCACGTTATTGCGATGATATCGATACCGAACGATAATTATGTTTCACCATGTTCCTCGAACAAGAAACTCGTACATTCGCGATAGAAAATTTTCATTGTTTCGAATCGAGAATAAGTAGCTTCCTAGCAGTAACGAGGCGTTCCATCATTTTCGAAAGGCTTCGTAGGAAAAATCACTGACGTATGCAACAGGTATTGCTTTCCACTCGTAAGCTTCTATAACGATTGCTGCTGACTCTTCACGACTTTCTTGAGTGCCATCATCGCCCAGGATTCGCGATCTTGGCTGCTTCACCAACGATTTTCTTTTCCAAGATATACCCGAATGTTCGCGCTGAGAAAAAACACGGACCGTGTTTTGCAGCATCCCTCTTTACGTATACGTATACGTGTCCCAGGAGATACGGTAAACCTAGATTTAATGAATACGAATCGCCAACATCGA
The DNA here is from genome assembly GCF_905475345.1 of Vespula vulgaris. Classification (NCBI taxonomy): domain Eukaryota; kingdom Metazoa; phylum Arthropoda; class Insecta; order Hymenoptera; family Vespidae; genus Vespula; species Vespula vulgaris. Next base: position 1,392,899 of record NC_066607.1, read on the forward strand.
CCATAATTCGTATGCATAACAAAAGCCATACCTTTCCTGCTCCTTCACATACTTATGACCGTTTATGCCGTATACTAAATGTTGCTACGTGCCGACCAAAGTGCGACTCAGCGTATATAAAACGAACCGACCAAGTCTCCTCAAAACAGACGAGTTTGCTTTGAGCTATCCTGATTCAGCTCAACTCGACGTAATCTTATACCAACAGATACACGTCTGCTTACGATCAAACCCGAAAAAAGTTCGGATTAGTTCACCTTTATATTTTGCTATATATATTTGTGTGTGTGTGTGTGTGTGTATGTATATATCAGAGTACACACACACACAGACACATGTATTTAAAAAAGAAAGAAAGAAAGAAAGAAAAGTCCTGTTTAGGTAACGGTGAACCAAGCAGAATATCAAAAAATTTAGCCAAAGCTCGTAAAGTCTGTACCGTCGAAATAGCTCGTATCGGTGGATTCACGCGAGCAGAGCAATATCGATCGCGCGCCATCGTTCTCCATAAAACGCAAGATCGAAATCAGAGAATGGGGGAAGGCGGCTCTGCGGTGCAGTAATGTCGCAAAATATTCGCGTTTTATTAGGTCGATCGACCGGGGATAATCGGCGACAATCAAGTTTCACGGCAGTGATTGGCCCGGCATAGTCCGATGCCAAATGCAGCTGCATATGCATGATGCAATCTCATATCCACATCCGCGTCCCGCGTTATGCCACTGTCCGAGCTACGCACATGCCGAGGAGAAACAAGAGGAGAAGGGAAGAGATAGAGAGAACGAGAGAGAGAGAGAGAGAGAGAGAGAATGAGTGAATGAGGAAGAGGAAGAGGAAGAGGAGGAGGAGGAGGAGAAGAGGAGGAGAGGGTGAGTTGCAACGAGCAACGAGAATACGGTCGCCGTGTGGGTGGTAGTTTCGATTCCCACCGCGGTGTGTCATTACTCGTCATTATCCACCTATCAAATCGCTCAGCAATAACTATCTGACCGTTGCTGTTACGCACTCTCCCCTCTTCCTACGGAGCCTGGCTCCACATGAGCCTGGCTTACCGGCAATCAAAGCGTCTCCATTCCTGAACCACTCCCGGCTAGCCGCATTGGCAACCACTGTTCAAGGCTGATCATCGAAATTCCACGTTCGCTGCCGGGACACCCGTTCGAATACTCGTTGCACTCCCACTAGATGATTGATTTCTACCGCGCATTAACGGTCTCCAACGTCTACGTGGTTGTTTGTTTCCCGTCGACGGCAAAAACCGAAAGAACGCACAGTTTATAGCGAATTTCGGATCGTACGAATATCGATGAGGAAAATGGATACTCCATGGTAAAAAACGAGTACCGCGAAGAGATTACTATTTATTTATTATATCCGTAATAATTATTTAATTCTTTTAATGCGAACGAGTGCACCGATACAGCGGATTATTTTTCGGGCATTATCGGAAATTGGCGGGCGAGGGTGTTTTTACAATCGATGACCAAACAAAATACAAATTACAGAAGTATGTTGCGAGGAATGGGCAATTAATTACATAATCCAAAAGTAATTTGCGGTCCAATATGAAATTTAATTATGAAAATAAATTATTACGTCTGTCTCTGGACTCACTCGCACGTAACATGACACTAAAATTTAATTTCTGTGATTAAAGGTGGAAACAGCATTGTACGAGAGATTTTTCTTTTACCATTAAACGTATAATTGTAAAATTTTCATTGTAACGTGCGTATTTATACCAGAAGTAGATCTCTTCCATTCTACTGGACATATCCCGAACATGTGAGTGCACTGATATTTCAAATTATACATTCTACGCGCGATAGTTATTCTCGTTTAAAAATTTAATGACGTTTGTCTGAAAGCATCGCATCGTGACGGACGGAACGAAGAAGTATAGCTCTATAAAAAACGAAATAGAGATGCATCACATTCCCCGTGTAACGTAATACGATTTAATGAACGAACGAAAGAATCTTTAATGTTGTTACAAAGGATTCAAGAACCAGACGGCAATACGCACGAGCGTTTTACATTTCGCAAGTGTATAAATTAACGCCCGAGCAACCAGTACATTTTCGCGAAACGGTGGAAACACGAGAAATTAATACCGGCAACACGGTAACCATGCGGCACCGCGCTTGAAAGCGGACCGTAACAACCGTAAAAACGTCTCGATGAACGTTCACCAGCAGCCAGACCTTAAAAAAAATGGTTAAGTCGGCATTATCTCGTCGAGGTACCAGATGAAACTCAAAGAATTCCAAACATACCGCACGCCGAAATTCTTCTCGCTAACGACACCAAATGACTCTCTCTCTTTCTCTCTCTCTCTCTCTCTCTCTCTCTCGAAAGTTTAAGAAGCATTCCATGGAAAAACGTTGACCTCGTCAAAAAGTTTTTGGCGTGAATTTCTCCGATAAAACGAGTATTCTACGAACGAGTAAGTATCTCTGGGGAAAAAAGAAAAATGAAAGAAAAATGAAAAAAAAAAAAATAGTGATAGCCAACTCGATAGGTTTAACACGCGAAAAAGATTCCGGAACGTCCTCTTATTCGTGAAGATCGGAGCTAAGGCCACACCAAATGGGAGTAACACCGTCGAGGTTTCCGGCTGGAAGTGTATGGCCGGATGTTATTGGCAGCAGAGTGGAACCATTAGTCGCGATGATGGATGCCTGACAGGAACGCAAGCGTCCTACCCTGCCGGCAGTTATAGTAAGTAATGGCTTCACTCTGCGCGCCCTGAGAAAGCCTCCGCGAACGCCGTCGCCAGCGTCGCCGCTGCGGCCCCGTCCTCGCCGCGCCAGCCCAGTAATAACAACAAATCTTGCCTATATTAATTCCCTGACAGACATAACTCTCGGTATATGGACGGTAACTCGGGAAAAATTGCGCGATGAAAACGTCGCCCCGACGAAATACGGGGTCTCGTATTACGCACGCACTTAGAACCACCCCACCCTCTTCGTCTTCCGGTTTCTCTCCTCAAAACGGAGAAGCTTGTTGTCACAAGAGCGTCGTTCAAACAAGATATCCAACTACTTCAACTATCAAAATAAAATCTAACGTCTTCACCTTCTCGACAGTATCATTTTTGTCATATCATAATACACGTTAGATGATATGTAGCCTTTATAGAATATGAAAAACATGAAAATTCCAAATATCTCCAAGATAGAACGAACATCTAACTCAGCCTTTACGTGTTGAAACGCAAGATAATTTCTCGCTTTTCGGAATAGCACGATCACAAGCGCACCGAACGAGCCCCCGATGTAACGCGGAATCGTTGGAAGATTCTATCGCTTACGGTAATATTCGCGCTATACCTACATCCTACCAAACCCTCCATCCTCGCCACCGATTCCTTTCAAAGTCGCATTTCACGCTGTCGCATAGCCATTCCGGCCTCCATTTTCTCACCGCCTAATCGCGCGTCCTCCAGCTGCGTGCTCAACACCCGAACGGTTTAGGAAGCGCGGCCAATTATTGTTAGGATAATCTGCCGCGAGCCTGCTGGGACTGTTTAAATTAGTGAGAGGGTGGGAGTGCCGCGGCTGCAAACATCATAGGAACGTATATAGGCCGTATACCGCTGCTGCCTACCGTAACGGGGGTTGCTGAGGAAGGGGTATGAAGGTGGAAGAGGAAGAGAGAGACAGAGAGAGAGACACACAGAGTGAGAGGGAGAGAGAGAGAGAGAGAGAGAGAGAAGAGGGTTCCGTACTCGAGCTCCAACCCCTGCCTCTTCGCCTCTACCGTTCATCCGCCTAAATCATTGATTGTTGCATTATCTGTTATTGGCAATGCAATTAACCCCTTACAGTAAAACAGCGACGGCTCGTCGAAGCTCTCTACTGCGCGCAACTGCGTCCTGCATGCAACGGAGCAACCGGCCACGTGTGCCGCACCAACGCGACCCTATCTATATGCAATCGAGAAAGAGAGAAAGAGAGAGAGAGAGAGAGAGAGTGAGAGAGAGAAACAGAATTGATTCGTTATACACGAGCGCGTAGCTCCTCTCCGCGCTTCTCCTTCTCCATCTTTCTCTTTCTCTCGTTTTGAAACTCCCCTCCAACACAACTTGGAGTAGCCAAATCCCGAAACTCGAATCCGCGACAGGATTAAACGCAAGCTTTAGCCTGCCTCCCTCTCTCGGCAACATCGTTGTCCCTTCAATGCGTTCAACGCGCACATGCACGCATCACCGACGTTACCCTTCTTCACCGCACTCTCTGGAAAACTTCTCCTCTCCTCGGTGGCGTCCCACGTTTAACGGACACACGTACACACTGACACAGAGAAGATCGCGCGTGTTATTCCGCGTATATGATCAGGTGCAATCAGGTTAATAATTGTTACGACCGATGCCGTAACGTTCCAGGAGCCGGTGGGTCCGGTAGAGGCTGCACGCTTCGTTAGGCGTGCACGCATATCCACAAACACACATATCCCAAGAGTATTACGTCCTGCCGAAGAACTACGATGGAAAGGGGAACGCGCGATGCGGTGAGCGTTCACCACGAGAATCGTATTCGATAAACCGTAAGCCGAAGAATTCCACGTGATGTTTTGCCAACAGAAAGAAAGAAAGATAAAGAGAGAAGGAGAGAGAGAGAGAGAGAGAGAGAGAGAGAGAGAGAGAGGAAGAGAGAAATATAGAAGCATTTCTACGATTTGCTAGATTTAATAACGTAGAAGCACGATTAAAAACGATAGCGCATTCTAACGTCTTCGGCGAACTTCTTACTTTTTCCCTTGATTTAATTCGAGAGTGCAATCGAGCCTTTCACGGTTAAAGAGAATGCATCGTCAAACGACTTAACCACCCTGCTAGATCGTAAGCAGGAAAATAAACGACATCGTCTATTGGACCGCGCGGTTCAGTGCGCAGATACGCGCGATAAGTTAATGCCGGTAGACTCGAAGATCCGTAGCGAATGCATGTTGTAACTCCGTGATCCCGGTGTCGTTGGCTGGCTGCTTGGCTGGCTGTTGGCATGTAGCAACGCCAGTAGCACGCAAAATGCCGACTCGTAAGCGCCCGCGTAATATTCCTTGACGTCGTGCTTTGAAAATAGACGCGAGGAAGAGAAGGTGGAAGTTGCGGACCGGAATTAGCAAAGGGAGAAAGAGAGAGAGAGAGAGAGAGAGAGAGAGAGAGAAAGAGAGTAAGAGAGTAAGAGAAGAAAGGGTAAGAGTAGGCAAAGGAGGTACCCCGCGGACTCGACGCGAAGACCGGCTTAAGGCGCGTTGAATCATAACGAGGACTTATGCCGAAAGCCTCCGACAAGAAGCTGCCCCTCCCTCCCTCCCTCCCTCCCTCCCTCCCTCTCTCTCTCTCTCTCTTTCTCTTACTGTTCTTCCCCTTTTCTCTTTCGTTATATCCCCCTTCTTCGTTATACACTCGCTCTCTCTCTCTCTCTCTCTCTCTCTCTCTCTTTCTCTCCCTTTACCCTCTTTCTCTTTCTAACTCTTACGCCATCCTTCCCTACACCTCTTCGTTGTTTAAAGACGATCGCGAAACAAGAGAGTGGCATTATAGAGGCGCTCTCCTCCATATTCATATTGTCGTCGTTCGAACAACGAAACAGAGGGAGAAAAAAACGAGAAAAACAAAAAACAGAGAAAGAGAAAAGAAGTAAAGTCTAACGCGTAAACGGGTCGTATAAACGAACCACGAGGAATGAGAGTTCCGTGACCTTACTCTTTCTCTCTCTCTCTCTCTCTCTCCCTCTCTCTTTTTAAAGATGGTGACCCAACAGAGAATAACAGAGAAAGACAGAAAAAAGGAGAAAGCATAGCAGTGGACTACTCTAGAACGCCCTTCGTTTTAATGGAATCGAAAGGTACGTGTACGCGCGAGGTACGAAACCAACATCGTTTGAGGATTAGCGGTGCTTAAACGTTTCGAGATATCGCCCGGCAAGAATATCTTTTTCTTTTTCCTTAAGTACCGATGCCTTATACTTTTCTTTCTCTTTCTCCTGATACTCACGTAATCGAGATCATCTAGGAAATCGGTTGGGCGTATACGAGAGTAGATGCCGCGACGATGTTAAAGTCCACCTATATATGTTCCCTCCTTCTTTACGCGCATTTTAATACGCCCTCGGATAATTGGTCCGACGCTGTTAGCTTGTCCCATTAGGAAACATCTTATTGGCTTTAAGGCGCTTATTACCGCTCTTAATTGCGCGAACGCGCGCTTTTACCCTTATTAACTGTCTGCGACGAGTGGTCTAATAGGATGCTGTTATAACCCCGATAATGCGTTTTCCACGTAGGTCTTCTCCTCTGCTTTTCTATTTTTTCTTTTATATATATATACACACATACATATGTATATATATATATATTCTTTATCTATGCGAAAGTTATCGGTAAAAAGTAACAACGATAACGTACGATGTCCCCTTTTATCTGGATCATCGATTGTACCCGACTACTTCGAACGAAATTATTTAGAAATTAAATCGAGAACTGATAAGAGAGATGGAAAAAGGGAGAGTCATTTTCGCGAGCGAGAAATCAAGAGAAGAAGAAGAAGAAGAAGAAGAAGAAGAAGACGAAGAGAGAGATCGTTAGGATGCATTCGTCGTCGTCCGTCGATCGTCGTGGAGGGACACGTAGGGGTTTTCGACTCGGTTACGGATATACGAAGGATCCCGACTGGTTTCGACTCCAACGACGAGCTTGTATGGTACCAAGGGGGTATCCATTAGGGACAGAAGTATTCGCGCGCGAGATATATCGACGTCGCCCTCGAGGATTTATCGTGACAGCGGCGCTTGAAGGGATTGTAAATCCCCGTTTGAGGATCGCTGATACCAAGTTTTATGTGGGACATTAGTTGGGTGGGGCGTGGCTGAATGGTGCGGAGTCGAGAATAGCGCTAGAGAGAGAGAGAGAGAGAGAGAAAGACGAAGAGAGAGAGAGAGAGAGAGAGAGAGAGAGAGAGAAAGAGAGAGAGGGAGAAAGAAGGAGAAAGATGGAGAAAGGGAGACGCTCAGCGCAGGACGAGAGAAAGAAAGAAAGAAGGAAGGACAGAGAAAGAAAGCTGCCTGGGCGCAATAAATTAGCCCGAAATGAAAGACAAATCGCCTCCGAGCTGTCCGCCCGTTCGCCCGACGTGATAGAAGCGCGCGGACCGAGCTGATGCCGGCTGCTTCTGCCTCCGCCGCCTTCGCTCTTCCATCCCTTTCTCGAGCTCCCCACCTTTTCTCTCTTCTCTCTCTCTCTTTTCACTCCTTTCCGGTGCTTCTCTATCTCCCTCATTTCCTCCTTTGTTCTCCTCTCTTTCCATCAATCCTTCTCTCTTTTTCTTTCTCTTTCTCCATTCTCTTTCTCTTTCTCTTTATCTTCTATCTCTCTTCGGTCCCAAGGGTAAAGAAGAAGAGCCAAGCAGCTCGTCAGCCTTCCGTCTCCTTCCTTTTCGAACTACAACTTCCTCCGTCTTTGAGCTCCCTTCTTTCTCTTTTTCTCTCTTTCGCTGTCCCTCTTCTTCTTACCGTTACCTCATCCTTCTCTTTGAATGTTCTTCTTACGTACAAGCAAGCACCTTGATGGACGCCTGTCGATCCACTAGGGACCCTCCTTACTGTCCACCGACTAACTTTGTCCTCGTCGTGAGAATTCGCGCGTTGATCTTCTTCGCTTGAATACTTCCTTGACAGGTGCACCATTCGTCCACGACCACGAAAGGACTCTGTTTCGAGTTCTTCTCTTACTTCTCCTCGTAGTTATCTATCGTGCTTACTTAATCGATTAGATCTTGTTATTTTTATCGGCTCCTAATCGTTTTACTCCTAATCGTTACTTTCTCCTTACTATCTTTGTTTCTCGATCAAGTTTCTATTTTACAAAGGAACTCTCTGATTATATTAATTTGCCCGCGTGTACATGCGTCACAAAAGTATGTCCTAACGTCTATTAACGAAAGTTGAAGATCGACGTCGTCGTTAAGCTTTGAACGTCAAAGTGATCTTCTTCGAAGAGCTTAGAGAAGGCAAGATTCGATACGACAAAGGTTCTCCCGACACAACATTGCCGCAAACGCCAGCCTCGCGGCGTCCGTCTTCGAGTTCTGACGTCTCGTCTACAAAGGCAATAGACGTCAATTAATTAGTCGACTACTACCTTCGGTTCTCGCTGTGCAAAGGAAGAACGAATAAGAAGACTCGACGTGATCTAAATAGTTAAACTTCACCTTTCGCTTATTAACAACGTCTTTCTGATCAAGAACTATATAATAAAACTTCAGTTTCTAATACTCCGATTAGTTTTCACTAGCATCAACTTTTTCAAAGATATATTATAAAACGACGATTTTTATGAAATTAAGAAAAAAGGAAAGAAATATATAAAAGAAAGAAAAGAAGAAAAAAGGAAAGCGCTGACCTTGCAAGAAACAGTGCAAAGAAAAAATATAATAGAACAAGCAGACAGGGATAGATCAGGTCACCTCGAGAATTGCCACGACAACAGATACGAGTCTCGTTCGGTAATACAATCAGCGAAGTTTCCAGAGACGATGGCAATAAAGCTTTATGTATATTACTGAACCCGGACGACAATACCATCCGTACGTGAGTCTTTCATCAAAGTATTTCTTTCCTCGAAACCTCACCGAGATAAGAAAGAAAAGGGGACTTTTATAAGAAATAGTAGATTGAAAGCAATTCTTTCTTCGACTCGGTATGCATCGATGTACCTACTCATATTAAAAGGAAACAATTTGTTTTTCTTAACGCACGAATCATATAAGTTCTTATTTTTCAAACAAAAACTATAATTCTTGTAATATAAAAAAACATGTACAACGAAAAGCATTATGTTCGTTGTACAAAAAACCGTTGATACGAATTACAGATCGATGGAGTTAGCGCGAAATAAAATAAAAAAACAAAAAAAAAGGGAAAAAGAGAAAAGTGGAAATAGAAGGTTAAAAAGAAAAAAAAAGAAAATGAAAAAACGAAAGAAAATATTTTAATTACACGTTGGAGATTGGCGTGGACGTTGGAGGACGAGGCGAGCGGGCGGGTGATCGAGGAAGGCTAATTTTCCAAAAAGCTCCTTTCGCTATCAAAAACGGCACGATCCCTCTCTTCGCTTCCGTGAAAACTGTCGAGAGAATAACTCACGTTACGATAGTAACGTAGAACGAGCGACACCAACGGAACGGTCACTGTTGGCGAGTGTCTGTGGCGAAATGAACGTTTTAATTCCCCTCCATAAAAGCCAACGACAAATCAAACGATTTTGACATGATTAACTGGCGAACATAAATATCGGTATCAATGCACGTGCACGTGCTATGACGCGTCGCGCCATGTCTGTGTTGTCTCGTTACTTTATCTCTTTCTCTCTCTCTCTTTCTCTCTTTCTGTTTCTCTCATTCTCTCACTCTCTCTATCTCTATCTCTATCTCTATCTCTATCTCTGTCTGTCTGTCTATCTCTCTTCTATACTCTTGACTCTTTCTTTCTCTCTCGCTCGCCCATTTTCTCTCTATTTTTCTGTCATTCGTCTTTCCTTCGTTGTAACCAAAAGGAAAAAAGAAAAAAACGAGATAAAAAAAGAAAAAAAGCGAAACAGAATTGAACGAATCGTGCTCTTGGAACGGTCACTTCCATATTAAACATACAATGAATTAACGTGTTCCCCGCCATTAAGAGTAGGGACAGAAGGAACGAAAGGGACGGAAGGAAATGCGTGCAACGCAGATGCAGAGCGCGAGATCGAATGCAACTGGCGATTGTATGCTAATGCGAGCTGCGAATTCGATCGGACTCGGTGGTTTCTACTTCGAGGAAATACGAAGCCGATATCCTCTCTTGTTTATGTCTCCGCTACTTTGCTAACTTGTTCGAATTCTGTTATGGGTGAATCAGTCCGAGAGAGATTTGAGATACGATACGAACGAGAATGAAAAGTGAATTTCTAATAATTATTCCAAGATATATTCTATTCTATATTGGTATTAAATCCGATAAATTATTCACGATACGTTATACGCAAATATAACATGGCTATGGAAATGAAATGTTTAGATAGACCAATCGAATTTTAGAGCTCTCTATCTTCGTCATTGCATTATTATTTGATTATTAAATTGCAATGATTTCTAAAACAAAGAAGAAAGTGTGTGTATATATATATATATATATTCTAAATTCAAGGATAGACAAAGTTCTGCAATTGCAGCGTTGCATCGGGATGCCATCTATTGAGAATTCTATGAAACTTCACGCTCATCGTTTCTGTTGATACTATATTTACAAATTATAATCAATTTCGTCGAAATAAAAATATTAAACAATATAAATTTTACTTTACTAGTGAAAGGCATATGACGGAAATAAATTAATCGCGATTTATCATTGAATGCAAAAGTAAATATTAAAAATCTCGTGGATCTTAAATTAAAATAAAAATAATAATCGCTTTTTCTCGTTGACAAGGTTATTAAGAAAGAAGAACGGAATTATTGATTTTGCAAGACGAAAGATTTTCCTATCATACGAAAGATTTTTCTATTTGACGAAATTACATGGGTACGTCAAACTTATGAATGTTATAAATTATTTAAAATCTAAAAAAAAAAAAAAGAAAAAAAAACAAATGTTCGCACTTGTGCATTAACTCAATTCTTTTAAATATCATGTAATGTTAAAGAACTTAAAAGGATTGCCGCCAAGTTTAAAAAGTTTGCCGTAAGTGTGCGTAAGAAACTGGGTTACCGCAACAGGTGGGTACTAAAGTAAATATACGCACATTACGTCTACTCCTTAGAAATGTTCCACCATCTTTACGCACTTTGATTTTTTTCAAATACTCGTATATTCATTCCTTTCTTTCATTTTTTGTTTTTGTTCCACTTTTTAATTCCACTTTTCCAATTTATGAAAACTCGCTGATATTAAATCACGAAAATCTGAAATGCTTGAAGAATAATCATTTTATACGTTTATTATTTATCTCTTATATTCCGTAAAAAATATATCTAATCGAGTTTATATGATATCTATCTGTAAATGCATTCGCTGTTCAACACTATAACTGCTTGAAGAAAAACATCGATGATTTGAAATAATTCAGGAATTCCTCTTGGTACGTATGTTTGTAATAAGATAACATAAATTAACCACAAAGAGCATTATCGACTTATATCGTCACAATTTATGAGCACTAATTAAAGGGTTTAGGGAGAATCTCTCCTCTGATTTGCACGTCTCAGGCACCCTTTCGGGTAGGTAGAGTTTAAACGACAAGCTGGTCTCATTAAGATATGAAGCGAACTAACAGCTTCCACCAGTCGCCGGCTTGTCGTGCACGTACCATTTCACTGCAAGTTCTATAAACTACAAAGCAGGGACGGATCGCCTTATGACTCACAGAAACTAGGTTATAATAACCTCAACATATTTCGATTTCATTAAAATTAAACTAACTTAATGAGTTTCTACGATATGCCATTAACAGTATACGTATGCATATATATATAAATATAAATATATAAATATCCTCTTTAATTGCTATCGAAGTAAAATTCTTTACTTTCACAAAAATTATTATTACCGTCTATCGTATTTTAACATCACATTTGAAAAAAAAAAAACAAGAAAAAAGATCTCTAGTTTATATTATTTACAACCATTGGAATCCTCGAAATGCTACACCGCTTGAGAATAAAATCAAAGAAAATTTTAAACTTCCGCCGCTAAAGTGTAGTACATGGTTGCTACGCTCAGACTTTCGATACTTCTGTTCTTGAAAGTAACTTGTCCCAAACTATAAGACAATAAAGATAAGAGAATATTTCTCTTTGCTCCTCTTGTTTTCAGACGCAGAAGTTAGTAGGTATACTACAAATGGAAATTTTCAAAATGATATTAAAAGAAGTTCTTCTTCTTCTCTCCTCCCCCCCCCCTCTCTCTCTCTTTTAAGATGAGCACGAATACAGTGAAAAATCAAAATTAGTTAATAATGCGATACAAACCAGAGTCGACGGATTAAGATAATTAAGTTTCACGGTGAGCGTGTTATTATTAAAAATACTTTATCCTAATAATCTTATTAAACCACTGTACGATTATTACGACGCAAAGAACGTTAAATAATATTATGGGGAAACCGTGTTTGAACGTGTGCATCGACGTTGTTAACCATCAACAATTAGGATGAACGTTGTGAAGAAGAAGTAACGGAGTATGGGTAAGTAATGGATGGAAAGAAACTTGGCCATTTCATTGTAAACCATCATTATCAGATACTTAACGTACGCGACGAGAATGGAAAGTAGACGACAAGATGTACTCGCACCTGCGTGCCCCATTAAAACGTACTGTTAAGTATTAACGAGGATCTTTATGACAGGGTAACGCGTCCAACGCGTCTCTTTCGTATAATTACCACATGGAATATCATTTTCCTTTTTCTCCTCTTAATCCATTAGAAAATCAGAGGAAGGGACGATTCTTCGGACGACATAAATTTTACAACATGTTTACATCTACTTCGAAATAAATACTATTAGGGCTTTCGTATAGATAGAATCTTTTCAAAAGAAACTACTACTCTACATAGTTAGTTACCATCACCCGGAAATCCACACTGGGAGCTGAGAAAGAATCCCTCGTTAGACAGAACTTCTACACAAAGTACGGGCTAAATAAATCCGAATCTACCGGCCCAATCTTCTTTAGATCCAGGTTCCAAAGATACTCCGAGTCCGAACTTTGAAATCCTCTCGAGAAGAAAGAAAAGGAAGAAAGAGAGTCATTTTCCTTGTTTCTGATTTCGAAAGGGAGATGGTGGTAATATAGAGAAAGAGGATGTGGGTGGTCGTGAGAAAAGAGAGAGAGATAGAGAGAGAAAGAGGAAGGGGTAGTTTCGAGTCGCGAAATAAGCCAAGAGAAGAGTACCATATCGTTCGATAAGCGACGCTCTCTGCGATAGGGTAGAGGGGGAGGAGGGGGAGGAGGAGGAGGAGAAGGAGGAGAAAGAAGAGGAGAAAGGGAAGGGGGAGGCTCGCTCCACCCCCGATCTCTCTACGACTGACTCGGTGGGTCCACGCGGCACAAAGGCCTAATTACCCATAAATTCGCTGATTTACGGCGGTCTAGAAATGTAAATATGAAATATGAAAATGAGGACGGCGGTAATAAAAGTGATGTACGGGGCTCCGTAGGGTCGTTCATGAAGGCGTCCATCATCGTGCTTGACGGGCTTCTTTGTCTGGTAGCGGCAGCCGAGAGCCATTTCGTTCTCTTCCCTCTCCTATCTCTCTCTCTCTCTCTCTCTTTCTCTCTCTTTCTCTCTCTTTTGCCTATCTATCTTTCTCTCTCTATCTCTTTTGCCTATCTTTCTCTCTCTCTCTCTATCTCTTCTCTCGTCTGCTCGCGTTTACCGCGACGAAAAGGACGTATTCGCGATTCGCACGCGAGTTCTATCCATCCCTCTCTCCTTTAACTACTCACCCCTTCACTCCTCTACTCATCACTTTTCTTCTTCGCGCGTGAAAAAAATCACTCCGTCTTGTCTTTCCATGCCGACGCTACATCTTTGATTCATGGACCACGACGCGTGCCGATTAGTCTTTTCGCTTTTTTTATCGTTAACTAGTTAAGTCGGAGAAGCTTATCGTGTTCTCGGTCTTTCTTACCCTTGCCAGCGTGACTTATGTATTTACGTATGTATTTGTATGTATGTATATATATATATATATATATATATATATATATATATACATATATTGTATATATGTGGTATATATACTTATGACGTATATACGATTATCCCTATCTATATATAGGTGTGTATATATATGTACCTATATTTAAGACGTCGACAATATAGATATATAAACTTTCTGCAAACTCGTTAACTTCGCCATCGACTTCTCGATTTTACCGATCGCTTTTGCTCATAATAAAGCCAAAAAAGAGGTACCTTGTTAGTTGGAACGAAAAGAACCTCGATGATCGACAAATCCTACCGGCTCGACATCGAGCATCATTTTGTCTCATTTTTAATAACGGAGAAACGCGTGAGAGAACACTTTGAGAAACGACCGTGAGGGACCTTAAATAAAATCATTCGCGATGTAACGTACGAAGCGAACTTAATCCAAGAGCGCTGCGGGTAACTTAAGTAAAAATTGGACATGTTTATCGCGATGGCCTTTTACCGAGAGCGCCTCTCGATCGCCGGGAGGCTTCGCGTTAACCGGATTAACCGGTTTTCCGAATGATGCACGTCCGACGTGACAATAATAATTATTTGTAGTTCTCAGCAGATATGACTCGTCGAATAGTACGAGCCTAATTAAGGTTAGGTGTGGAAAACCCATCTAGATCGAAACGATTGAACGTTCGAAACAACTTTCATAAAAGCTTAATATCGAATAGAAGAGGCTAAGAGTCAATGGAAACGAAACTTCGATCGTAGAAAAAAAATTTTTCTGACACTCGTCGAAATAAAAAAAATTCACACTAGAACTGTCGAGTCCGCCGACCGAGTAGAATACCGTATGATTGTCAATCAGTGGTGCAAATCGTGAAATTTTATCGGCGACCTGTTATATAGAAAAAAAAAGAAGAAAAAAAGAAACCAAAAAATAAAAAAAAAATTAAAAAAAAAGAACACAAAAAAAACGATTACACGCGATCGTTGCACAAAAAACTTTAGCAAACCATGGCGGTGTATATTGAACAATTCGCGAAAATAAATGGCAAAGCGAGCGCACCGATCTGTGCGCGATATTCGTTGGTCGTATAATTGGACATGAATTCGTTTCCGGCCCGATAAATCATCGTGACATCCAAAGCTGCGCATATCCAATGCACTGTATACTATCAGAAAAGATAGAACGCTCTATCGTTTTATCCGCTCATCGCTTTATTTGTGTTTAGAGCGGAAGATATAGTTTTAATACAGGTAGGTCCCGCTTTTCGGACTCTCGATTCTTTACGAGTTTGTTTGTTTTAAATAATGTAATATATGTAAAAAAAGAAGACAAGCAAAAGAAAAGAATCTATTCGAACTGTAAGAAGATATTCATTTGAAAAAAATAAATGTTTATATCACAAACGTAAAACACGTATAAACACGAAGTACAAGCAAACGATACGATACGTAAAAATATTCATTTAAAAAGCACAAACTTCGCTAATATAAAAACGTGTAATAGATTACTTATATACTCATGTACGAGAGAAATAAGAAAACTATTGTTCGGAACAGTTTTTACGATCATTTATTCTTCGAAAATCGTGGATTAGGAATTTCTTAGAAATTCTTAGGCGTTTAAATAGGCGATAAATCCATAAAAAAAAAATACACACACACACACGCAGACATACACAAGACCACCGATCTTAGGAGAAAGTAAACTGAAGAATCAAGGCAATGCGTTAGCTAACCAATCGTCGTCTAATCATTCGCTCTCCTCGCCACTAAATCCCCTCCACTAAATGTCTAAAAATGTATCTTACCTGTGCTAAGTAAAACGAGGGTGAGTTTAGTTCGTCTAAAAGAGCTCCGACGTGTAACAGCATCGAACTAAAAAGTTTGATTTAAGACTCGTTGCATACTATAGATCACTCATTTGCGATCAGATCGATGAAAGATCGAAAAACTAAGTGATCGAACTCGATGACTCGAATTTGTATAACATAATGCATGGTCTCACGTTAGTAACAAATTTATGTACAATCGATGGAGACAGCCATCTTGAATTTTTTGAAGATTACCATTTGTTAGTGTCTGGTCTCCAAAAAAACTTTCTTACAGTTCAAACTCGTAATTAAATGTGTTTTATTGATCATGGCGAGTCACTCGAATTTTTCTGTTTACCACGAACGAGTACATACTCATATATTCCCTTGAATTTAATAATCACAATCAACGATCTGCTCGCAGCGCACAATCCATTCCAACGTTTTGTGTAACGATAAGTGATTCGTTTTATTTTATTTTCTTTCGTTTTCTTAAGATATATTATACTTTAATAATCGCTAACGAAGTTAAAGTTAAATTAAACTCTTACTCTCTTAAAAAAAAATCCAGCTTTTATCAATCAGATTCTTATAACAAATACGTTGATTGGCCGCTTCTTATTAAAACTAACGCAGCGTATACGTATTTTTGATTATTCCTAATCGAATCTAACACTGAAATTTACGATGCAAGAGGAATATAATTTTAAGAAAAATAAATTCACACGCGTTAACGGGATCGTGAATGCTTCTTCATGGACGTCTAACACAGAACTATCTAAGTCGAATAATATGGAAGGAAATATACGAAAACCAAACCAAACATATTTACTTCGTTTCTAATGTTTTTCAAGAAATTTCTGAGAACTGGATAGCAACAATATCATCGCCAGTATCGAAAGAAAATTAAATAGACTCGACTTGTAAACAAACTACAAATAGTTCGTCTTAGTCCACGCTGTTGATTAAACCAACGTCGGGTAAGTAAATCCACAATTTTCACGCAATTATTAAAATGCATGCGATTATTAAAATTATTTTCGAATTTACACCGAGTGAGAAACGTTTACGCTATACGTTCGTCGTGTTACTAACAAAAAAATTATTTCGTCGCAACGTTAAATATTCGAAAATAATAATAACGAAAATCATAAACTATTCTAACCTTCTATTCAACGCCCATATTTCCACGATCGCAAATGCACTTTCGATTATCTCCGAATTCCAATTCAAGGTTATAAAAATCATATTCGAAACTCTCGAAAATCTCAAGTATTTGATTGACAAACTTGGAATGATTCGATCAAAAAATGAACCATTAATAATAAGCTATTCAAACCTTTAAGCCAATCTACTTAAGAATATTTATTTAAATTAAAGAAATACGATTGCTCGTCTTCGAACTATTTGGAAAACTCGTAATTTTTGGTACTTACGTTTATTTTGATGTTTTTGCTCGAAGATCGTTGCGTTATACATGTATTTCTTGTTTATCACATCGATCTGGTGAAAGCAATAAAACATTAGATAGACATTATTTCATTTTAATCATTATATATTATATCACAAAGCTTGATAAATCGTATTAAGTGTAATATGATATCTTTCGATATATGCGTAAATTACCTTCCAATGGCTTCTGAGTTCCCGAAATATTATGTAACCTTCAAATAACACATAATTAGATTATTATTTTCACGTACTTTTATAATTCCTCTAAGGTTTCTTAATAAATATATACCGATTAAGATTAATTCTTTTATTAATTTTTCGCCGTATGATTTAACAATTTTATACGAATAAGAAGTAAAACGATATGAAAAACTAACGAAACGATTTGAACGTTCGAACGCTTTATAAAACTACTGAAATAAAACATTTGAATTACGAATACAAACGAATAAGAATAACGCCCTCTATAAGGGAAGTATTATATAGGTTCACATCAGATTGAGTTAGTCAATTTAAATTATGTTTTTCGGTCTGGTACTTTAACTATATTCGTAGAATTAAAATAATTTATAATAATGTTGAGAACTACGTTGGATGAGAGAGAAAAACAGTTACTGGAATTAAACGATTTCAACAAAAATATCAGTCAAGAAATCGCCAATATAACCTCTACTTTAGGATGGACAGTAGAAAGTATATCATGTGATGTATGTGAAATAGCGATTATTCGATTGTGATTTATTTCCAGGATAAGAGTAATATAAATCGATCATTGTTTTTGTATAGAATAAAAATTTCTTAACGTGTCCATACGATCCATCACATCGCATTACAGAAGAATGTCTCGACACACATCTACCTGCCTGTCAATGGAAAGCAGAAGGTTATGGAAAATTCAACATTCCATTTCCAGAATCAGCTTTACCACCAAATGCTCCATCGAGTATCCAGTTGGGTTAGTGTAATAGAATTTCTGATTATGTACAATATCGATTATGTTCCAATTGAAATATAATCGTATATTAACGATTCTATGTATTATATGTTATAGACGAAGAATTACAAGATGAAATCTTACGACACGCAAAAGAACAAAATCCAGAAATGAAAACAGGTTGGTCCTAGATCAAGTAAACAGAAATCAATGCTTTTTTGTATCTTAAATCGTTTGATCTTTTCCAGAAGATTATGAATGTTATACTTGGCACGGACTCAATATATATCCTTTTTCATATCCTTTGCTGAATGTACATATATCGATAATAGATCATACTTTCCATTATTAAAATAATTTAATTACTATCAGTTCGATTAATTATTCTTTATCTTGTATAAAGTAATATTGTTATACTCTTTAATTGATCACAGTTATCTTCTATATAATTTTTCTTGACACTTATACCAGGTTTGGGTCAACGATTAATTCCACATACATCTGACAGACTCACCTCAGATTTTACTAGCGATGAGAGGAAGGCACTGTACGAATATGTGATTGCTCATACCGTTAAACCTGATATAGGTCATGATATTGCTGATATAAATAAACCGTAAGTTTCATAAAGCAACGAATATAAACATTTTTATTTTATTATTTGTATTAAAGTCTTTTGTATCATTCTTTTAGAAAACCACAAGATAAAGATAATAAAGAAATGTCTCTTTTGGAAATGCTTGTACAAGAACGCAATCTAAAAAGGCGTAGAGCCAAGCATAGAGGTGTGCACACTAATAAAAAATCTCATATAGAAATTCTTAGAGAAGTTATAAATCAGCAAATGGAGATATATACAGAATATATTTTAGAACAAAAAGATGCTGCTGTAACAAGAAGTGCATATAGTTCTGAACAAGACTTAAATACATATTCAGATAAACAGAAATTAATTGTAACTAATCGTTATGAAAAGCCATCAGCATCCACTCACTTCTCTCAGAATGAAAAGAATGGTCAACGTATAAATACGATATATGATCGCCGGCAAGAAAGTACGATAAATAAAAATTACTCTGAATCTATAAAGTATAAGAAATATGAGAAACGTTTATCAGATTCAAAGGAAAAACCAAAAAAGAATAAACGAAGTGAACATAGGCACCGATCTCGTTCTAGAGATTATAAATCACATAAAAAACATAAACATAAATCAAAAGATAGTCACATAAAGAAAAAACATAAATCTCGATATTATGATAGATCATCACAAGAAAGAGGTCATTCGAAATATAGAGATATTAGAACAAAGGATTCATATTACACAAAAGATCGATAGGTATTTATAATAATATGTATCACGTAATTTATTTATAATAATTCATTTAAGAATTACACTTAAGAAAAAGTGTATTATCCATTTGTGTAGAATATTAAATTAAAATTCATTAAAATTATTATACAATACTCAGAAAATATTCCTAATTTTTTTATACCTTTAAAAAATTATTCATAACAATAAAAATTATGGATTGGATGATTTACAATGGTAAAGTTTAGATGCATAGAATTATATTCTGCACTTTCTGAGTGATATTTTGATTGTGAATGATTAGTAAATAGGCTTATATTATCTCTTCTATTTAATATTTTATGCGTGGTAGGTTGCAGGATTTATAATTAGTCCTACTTCTGTAACAGAGTTTGTAATATTTGTTATTTCATGTATTTCACTTATATTATTCATTTGATTTGAAGATTCAACTTCAGTTCTATCATATTCGCCTTTATACAGTCTTTCATTCTTATAGTAATATATCGCACTGCATTTATATGTTATTAATAATTTTTTAACATCATAATAAGATAGTCTATCTCTTTGACCAATTTCCATGCCATTTATCTATATGAAAATAGTTCATAGAAATATAGAAGGAAAAAATAGTAATGTAAAAAAATATATATGTGTGTATGTACCTTGGGTATTATTGTTGCTAAGGATTTGCTTTTAGAAAAAGCTGTCATTGAATAATGCATTATACTATCATAATCATATGGTAATCCATAATCAGTTACTGTATTAGTATTTAACAGTTTAAAATTAAATTTAGTTCCTGGGAATAGAAAAGAAATAAAATATAAATATATACTCATCTAATGAAAATATCAGATATTTTCTATTGTTTACAATATCTATAAATTAAAATCAATGCTAGAGTTATTATAATGGTAATTACCTTCTCTAATGTTTTCCCACAATATATAAATGTGTTGATCACGATCTGGTCTCATATGTTCATGATAAGCACCTAATGTATGTAACATTTCATGAAGAGCATGACCTATTATATCAAAACATAAATTTACATTTAAATTTAGAACACTCGGACCACCAAATAAATTACGTCCTAAATCAGAATAACATCCACTTTTGTTTCCTACGATGTTAACCCAACTTTCAACTGAATATTGTCCGTTTTCATTTGGATAAATTCGCTGGAATTGAATACACGTTTTTTCCATTAGTATCATCATTGCTTTTTGCAGAACAGAAAATTGTTGCGGACTGTTTTCTATAATAAAATACAAATATCCTCAAAATTATGTCTATTAAATAGGAAAAAAAATTATTTAATTCATATAAATTATAAATAAATAATAATAGCTATATACAAAATTAATTTACCAATAGCTTCATCTATAGTATAATATACTATTCCATTTGGCCATAATAATTTTTTAAATGATGTGATTGTTTTTCGAGTATTTAATATTTGAATATCTCCTTCATGATGCATACCTTCCTCAGGATTGTCATATTTTGACCAAGTATCAACTTAAAAAATAATTAAAATTTATTTTATAATTTTACACACACATATATATATATATCCCATATTACTCACGTTTATAACTAATAGATGTTTGAGTCATATTTGATTTTAAACTTCGCCTTATCGTATTCCGACGATCATGATTTGGAAGTAATTTTACGTTATTAGGTAAGCAAATAATAGAAAAAATCACGGGTACAAAAATAAACGAAGAGAAAAAATTCCACATATTGAAAAGTACCGCTCCGAATCGATCACTGCAAGCAACTTATTTGAATTTTACATTGTGACTACGTCTTTGAAATCACGCCTTCGGTTGAAGCGTACGGTAACAAAATTTAACGGTTTAATAAGCATTTCATTTTATTGTACTTTACAATCTTGCTTTTCAATGTAGTGTTTCATGTATAAATATCTTATTGATTATCTATATTGAAATAAATTAATAATCAAAAATTCATACTGAATAAAAATTAATTTCATTATAATCTTCAATATTCTAATAAAAATATTCGAAACTATATTTGATATAATATAATAACGATCATAATTTAACAATATCATTGGAATTATTGCGAAAAGAAAACGTATATTATAAATCAACGTGTGTGCCATTTTAAGAGGATGTGTGTTCATGTTGATTTGATTCTATGCCTAACTACCGATATGCCAATTTGCCCGTTCGATTTTATTCACTGTACGTTAAGTCGTATAAAACATCGTAACAAAGTTTCTTTATTAAAATTATAATCGGGAATTCGTCATGCATAAGGACGTAATAGTTACATGTTATCATTGAATGAAACAAATATGTAAATAAAAACGTCTGATTATTCACGCGTGATTTTAACTTCTAATAATAAGATGAATTGACTTTGGAAATATTGATAGCACTTTTTCATAGATATAAAGTATTTATTTATTTTTTTTTTGCATTATATCACAAATCCGTATAAAATATATATGTTTGTTACAGATAACATTATTTAAATAATTTCTCTGTTATGTTTATTACAACTTAACATTAAAATATATTGTTATTAATTTTTAATTATTATTGCTTTTTTTCATTTCCAAAAAAGCCAGGATTGAGGAAACAGTATTTATGAAAACCCTTCGTTTCAACCACTACTGTTTGACAACCACCAGAATGTGTCACATTTTTCAGCCTTGAATCGACCTATGAATTGATATAAGTTTTTCGTAACTTATTTATATTTAGATTACATATATATATATATATATATATATATATATATATATATATATATATTAATTATTTCGATATTTAATACTTACTAATTTTAATAAATCACACAGATGATGGTCATGAGCATAATTCATAAAAACCTCACAAAATATTTGTATAAACCAACTACCAGTTATATTATTTCGAAAGGCAACATATCCTGGTAATGTAGCATATGCAATTAAGAAATCAGAATAATTTCTAGTTGGTTTTTCTCTAAGAATGTATCTAGGATTGTTCATAACTGTATGATTGTCAGATGAATCCGTTACCTGTTCAGGTATATGTGTAATGGTTTGTCTTTTGTCACCTCTAAAAAAGATTCTCTCAGTAACATAATTTTATGCCATTTTAGATATATATAATATATCAAGATTTATTATTATTTTAATAATCTTCTAAATAAAATATTTTTATTGTTAGACATACGTACCGACATAATTGAAAAATAAATACTTTTGGCTTTTCTGCTAAGTAAGGACAAGCTTCTGATGTGAAACAGTCTATGATATCTGAACAAAAGACTTTTGTATATTTACGTTCATAGTAATGATCTACACCTTCTATTTCTGTGTAATTCTCTTCTCCTTTTTTACCATGACTACTAATAATTACAAAGCACGAGTCAACATTTTGTAAATCTTTACGCTGTGAAAATGTTTTAACACGATCCATAATTTGCTGTAAAATAGGTTAATTTTATTTCAATTTTAGCTAAAGAAATTCATAACTACATAAACAGAAAAAATCAAATTATGAATTTATATAAATATAATAAATAAAACATAAATTCTATAAATATTTAGTTATAAATAATGCTAAAATATATTATTTTAATATTATTATACTACTTTTTATTACTTTCTTTCTCTGTCTCTTTCTTGTAATATTTTTGGTAATTATTATTTATTACTATACCTGTCCTGTCAAATTGCTATATGTTTCAACAGAAAATCCCATTTCTTCAAACAATTTTTGAAGATTTATTTCATCGTGTATTGCTGACTTTCTAGGTTTTTGTATATTAGGATTATAATCAATATTTGTAATGATTAAAACCAATCCACGAGGATTACTTCTCATTCTATAAGTTTTAATGATACTGTTAATCGGACCACTTGAAAATTCTTTTGCTTTTCTCACTTTGATTTGTAGAGGTTCTGCAGTATCCTTGATACGAGAAAAATAATTGTCATTTATTTCTGTATTTTCATCTGACCGTTTATCTAACATTTCTGCTAATTCTTCATGATCACTTTGTTGTAAACTCAAAAGCAGATTTTGAAATGCAAAAGGTCCTCTAGTTTTAATTGTTAACCAAATACTTTTAACAGTTTCTTCTTTGTCAAAGTTTCTCTGTGAATGATCAATAAATATAACAAGCGTACTTTTAGTTGAACGTCTTTAATAATTATTTTTTTAAATAGTTAATAAAAGAATTTAATAAACAAAGAAGCCAACAAATTAATTATAATATTTACTTTCCATGTAGATATATTAATATCATCAATGTTAAAAATCCCATTCTCTAGTAACTTAGGCCATAATTTCATTATATTCAGTTTAGGTACTATGATATCACAATATAAATCAATCCTTCTACGATGTTCTGAATTCATTGTAAAATATATATTCTGAAATCATTGAATATTAAATATTACATCGAAAAATAAAAAAAAATGTTTTAACTTGTTAATCACGAATATATATATCCTATATAAACAAATAGAACGATGATATAATACACAAAGAAACAATGTTCCGCAGAATCTTTGAAGTATCACTAATACGAAAGCATGACTCATTCGCGGTAGGTTTCATATCGATGTATTACTGCGCCATCTAGGTTTCTATGACCGAATTAAAATTTGTTGCTAAGCTTTTATATTAAAACATATCAGAACTTGTCAGAATTACATACGTATATATACACACATACGTATATGCATAATACATATATATATATATACATGTATACATACATGTATACACAGATTTAATATATTTACATTTTATATATAAAATTTTACATTGTTGAATACAGAAAAACAAAAGATTGATATGCGCATAACGTGTGCGCATCGTGCGTCTTCATTTCAATATTTACTGTCATTTATTTATTATCGAGTAAGGTAAGTACGTACAAATATCATTCAATACGCTTAACTAATTAATTTCAAGGCAATAGACGTTTACAAATTTTTATTTTGTTATATTCGATATTTGTATAGTTTTAAATAAATTCTGAGATATATTTTTATAATATATCATAAAAATTTTAATCAAATTCTCTTTTCGAAGAGTTAGTGCCATAATCTATTAAACTATTGGTAACGTGTATGATATAGAAACCAATAAAAAACAGAAAGGGATTTTATTCTGAATTGTGGACAAAAATTTAATATTCGCTATGTTTTTAGAAGAAGTATTTCGTCTTACTTTTTTTATACTACATGGAGAATTAGTATTTATCTTTTTTGTATCAATTTTGACCAACCAATTATTTGATAGACATAACGCTATTGGAGAATCAATGAGAGAACGGAAGTAACAAAAAGATCAAAGTGGTCCAGATCTCAATTTACTATATTCACAATTTGATTCGCGTCGTACATATTCAAATTTATTTGTACTTGAACTAACATTAAAATATAACTATTAAAAATCTTTATTATAAAATTTCTATAGATATCTACAGATAAAAATCTTTATTAAATTTGACAAATTTGTCTTAGTCCGGATAAATAAATGTGGAAATCATCGGTAGTAAATGCTTCAGATCATATATTTCCTGGTTTAGCATATCATGATCGTAAAAAGGAATTTTATGACATAGGTATATTTGTCTATATATATATATATTTTTTATGTTATTTTGGAATAATTTTGCAACAATTTATTTCGATATATTAATATTATCATAAAATTTAGGTTTTAGAAAAAATGATTTACGTGATCTTGACAATTAAATTTATTTAAAAACTATTGTAATTCATTTCTTTAATATTTATTTTGCAGGTAATCAAATACAGTCTAGTTTACCGCTTCAAATGGCTTTATACTTTAACGTGTGGCTTTTGCCGATTTGGTTTCTTATAAGTATAATAAGTTTGGACTTCAAGGTAAGTACATTTGGAAAGTTAATAAAAATATATTTTTAATGCAGATTACATTTTATATTACAGTATTTACAATTAACGGATGTGTATAAATTTATAACAGTTGCTATATTTTTACTTATTTCGATATTAGAATGTACTAGATTATACCTTGGATACCATGGTAATTTAGCTGAAAAGGTAATAAAATTTTGAATAGATAATAAAAAGAAAATATAACATATCTAATAATTATTTTGTTATATTAGATTCCAGAACTAGCAAGCTTTTGGCTTATATCCACATTAATACAATTTCCGTTAGAATTATTTCTCCTTCTTGATAATAGAACTATGCTTCAGTTCAGTGAACGAATTGTTAATAGTTTAATGATATTTTTCCTTAGTATAGAAATAATTTCAGGGACTGTAGCATTAAAGAATTCAGCCAATCATCATGCTAAAAGATTTTATATAGCTCAATTATATGGAATAGAAGATAGGTTAAATTAAAAATAATAATGTGATATTCCGTTCAATTAATATTTATATCTATTTTATCATTTGGCACAATTTAAATAAAATTTTTTATAAGATAATTTTATATTGCAAGTATTAGTACTAGTGTATTATACATATTTATACATATTGATATGTTAGTTGTAGATTAACAATATAGATTAATAATTTAAGTTATATGAGTGATCAAATATATATGGCAATTTTGATCAAGACAAATAAACACTTGAAACATTTTCATGTTGATTACATAGAAATAATTGTCGTAGTTAGAGATACTTCTCAAGTTCATGTATTTCATAAAATATTTGTAGATTTTCGATATTTAATCTTAGATTTTTTGAAAATATTTCCATATCCCGTAAAATTATTGCTTCTGAAAAATCTTTTGTATCTGCAATTGTTTGTAAAAGCTGTTTACGAGTAGGTACCATGCGTGACAGCAACTATTAAAATAATTAAGAGATAACGTAAGATCGATAATTATCAATTACTTCTTTTTTAAATATATAATATACAATAACAAAGCAACTAAATATATACAATGCTTACACCAAAAAGCTGCTGTATCATCCAACCATGATATGGTTCTAAAGACATTTTATATGCTTCCTTTAAAAATGCTACTAGATCATCTGTTGCTTTACCAGTATTATGATCTTCAATTATTTTTTCAAAAAATAATAGAATCATATACAAGCTTCTAAAACATTTATACATTTATAAAGCACAAAAAAGCTATTAAATTATAACTAAACATATTTCTATATATACCTTCTTAACCATATCAAAGATTCGGTAGCAATTATAGTTTTACCTTCTTCTATTTCCAATAAAATCATATCTTGCAAAGTTTTGTGTTTTTCTTTGTCCAGAGAATACTTATTGTTTAATTTCTACAACATAAAATTTCTCTATAAATTTATATCATTCAAATGAGTTCATATTGTAATATATATTTTATTAACCTCTATGTTGCCATCCATATCATGTTTAACTGGTGCGAATAATTTTCCAAATTTTTCTGAAATGTTAAATCTACAATGTTTAAAGATTATAAAAAAAAATTCGTTTCTATACTTATATTTAATTTATGAAATGTCATTTTATCAACTTTTAAACGGGTAATTATTTACCTATTATTACTACAACATCACGAGAAGCATGTAAAAAATTTTCCGTAGATATTTTGCCATCAACAATGTCTGGAAAATGTCTTATATTTATCAATACTTTTGGAACTGTTTCCTCCGATGGAAGTGCCATGATACGGTTAAAATTAACGTCAAATACTATCACGATAATCAACACACAAGTTGCTAGGCTTACATCTATCGTTATATAGTACTATTCAACAATAAAAAGTGTTTTAGATGGTAAGTTTCTGAATAACTGTGATAAAATCAATCTTATTAGAAATCTTTCTAGAAGACGATAAGATTGTAAAAAGAAAAAGAGTAGCGCTTACAATGATAATGCCTACAATATAAAATATAAAAAAGGAAAAAAAAAAAAGAAAAAAAAAAAACATTTTTTAGTAATCTTCTCATTTAGTAAAATTTTTTATTAAATTTTAAATTCAATTCTGATAGACACTCTTTATGAACAAATCTTTCGTTTAATAACTCATTACTATTCTATCAATTTGAATGAACAGAATGTTCGTTTTATGAATTCAAATCCTCTCTTCAAGCTGTTGAGGCGACTGTCACTTATTGTTAATGTTGCTTTATGATTTCCGGAATGATTCTTCTTAAATTGTTCTACTTAGTTTGATTAAAAACAATCTATATACCGATAGAAGTAACATGGATGAAAGGGAATAAATATCATAATTAATAATATAGGAACATAATACTTTTTTTAATACGTATTCTCCAAAGCACATGCTTAATATCTAGATATAATTAAATATAATTTTTCTTACATTATTTTTGAAGCGTTTAAATAATAAAATTTTCTTTTTTCTTTCTTTTTTTTTTTGTATTCTTACTGACTAGCTTAATGCTTCATCGATAAATGGGGTTTCTCGTCTAAAGTATTTCGTAAGTATTTTCTCATCTTTTTTACCAAATGTATGCTTCTTTTCTAAATCTGTTGAAATCCGCGTTACGATATTGTCCTCTGTATATCTGTCATACCCGGTTATATATAATCTATATTATTAAAATAATTTATGGAATAATACTGTACATATACGTAACAATATACAACTATTGTGTGTTTTTCGTAATATTTAAAAGATTACACGTTGTTACTACATTTTAACGCATACGTACTTATTTCTTCGTTTTATGAATGTGGTTTGTGAGATATTGTATATTGTGAGAAAAATGATACTTGCTTTTCTTTTCTTCTTTTTACACACTCCAGGCGAAATGAACGAATGAAACAAGTTTTTTGAAGTGTCTTATATATTTTGTTTACTAAAAAACACGAAGATAAAATATATCGCATGTGAACGAGATCTATGCCTTCCTTATTGGTCGACTAGAAATGGAATTTTATTTCGATGGT
This sequence comes from Vespula vulgaris, assembly GCF_905475345.1. NCBI lineage: Eukaryota > Metazoa > Arthropoda > Insecta > Hymenoptera > Vespidae > Vespula > Vespula vulgaris. The sequence continues at coordinate 1,421,007 of NC_066607.1, forward strand.
ATAAAATCCCCGGTTTCTAATAATATACGATTAGAATATCCGTGACCAGTTTGTTACAGGTAATTTTTTTTTCTTTATTTTATTTCTTTTTTTTTTGATTTTTCTTTTTTTTTTCTTTTTTCTTTATATTAAACTATAGAAGCACATTGTTTTCGAGTATCGGTGTAATTTTAGAAATTAAATAATTATATAGATTCATCAATTTTAGCACTCTTTTTTTTATCAATTAACCAATACCTCTTCTAATATACGAACAATATATTTTCAGGTATCGCGTTTAATACACGATGAGAGAATATCTTCGAAAGCGATGAAAATGATGAACGAGTGAGATGGCAGTACGATATTATGTTTGTCATGAATCGAAGACTCTTGTGCTATAAAAAAGAACTTATGTTATTTAAAAAAGAGAAAGAGAGAGAGAGAGAGAGAGAGCGCGAGAGTACAAGTGTTCGAGTAAAGTACGTATTAGATTATTAGAATAACAAGGTATCTAATAGCCGCGAACAAAACTTGCTTGAACTACGAAGCATTTTCGTCGCGGTACCACATTGTCGGGACCGACCGGCGGTTGAAAATGAATCCTGGGTATGTTCAAGAATTTTCTTTAATTCTCTTTGGCTTGTAAGGCAAGGAAAGGTGTTTCGGTCGGTCGTAACATTTCCAACGACCTTCAGAAGGCAGTTGGAAGCGCATGTTTGAGTATGTTCCCCGTGGAATCCTCAGCGACTAGAGTTAAAGCTGCCAGACAGTGAGGTGGGGGTGGTGGTACCAATGCTTCTAAAGGTGGTCGATTACCAGGAAATTGACGAGAACCAACGACCATACCACCAGAAGTTTCTCTGAGTTCGATCACTCTAACACCGTATCGAGAACGTGCGACGTTCCTGCGAAATCAATAGGTAAAGAAAATTTCGATCATACAAAGTTTAAATAGAAACATGGATATTTTTCGATTTTCATCAATCATACCTTTTACCATCGTACTCTATATCGTTGTGACGTCTGTTGGAATGATTGTCGACTTCGGTGTTAAACCATCGATGATAAGCGAGCAAAGCGGCGCAAGAAGGTCCCCAAAAAGTTCTATCCGGTTGAGAGGGTAGTTCAGCAGCGTTCAAAGTTTTGGAGAAGGATCTGTTCAGTTCGGGACTGGCTGGAGCGGATAACCTGCCAGGAAGTTGTCTCGCGTTCGCCGATGGTGATGGTCTGGACGTCTCGGATAAAAGTCGGCCTCTCCGCGGACTGGCCAATACAGGTTCTTGTACAGTAACCGTGACGCTGAGAGGTCTACTGAGAGCAACAGTCGTGTGTTGGGGGTCTCTCCTGATGGGATTTCGATTGAAATCGATTCCAGCCGCTCCAACGAAGACCCTATCGACGTAATCGAAACCACGTCCCATAATACCCTCCCTGGTGTGCCCGAGATCGAACGTGTGCCCAAGCTCGTGTAAGACCGATCCAAGAGTAGTCGCTAGACAGCCACCATGAGTACCTCGATAATTGCTGTCATCCATCAATTGTTCGGTGTCAACGACGGTGGTGTCTAAAAATCGGGGCAATACTTGAGCCATGCAGGTAGGCCACGTATGCAAGCAAGCTGAACCGAAAAGAGCTAAACCACCGCCACCCAAAGCAGCATGACCTTGCGTTCTCGCTAAGGTATCTTCGTGAGTACGGGGACTCGGCGCACCGCGATACCTCGTGCAAGATAAGAAGGCTAAATATTTCCGGTCCTTCGATGCTAACGGACCGGTCATTAGTTCGCGTGCGATCAGTTCCCATAATTCCCGTTGCGACATAGCTCGTGCTCTGTCCACATGAAGCATACTGTGCATCACCAAGCACTCTGGACCGTCCAGATCGCGTTCCAATTGAAACGTCTTCTTTCCGTGCCCAGCTTCCCTCAGTTTCTCTGCTGTTAGAGTTTGCAAGAGTCTAGCACCCAAACCTATTCTTGTTGCCGCGCTTTCCGGTGATCTATCCTCTCTTCGTGGACCTTGAAAGTACCCATCGTGTCCCGCGCATACAACGTATACCGGTGTCACTCGTAATCTAGTCGTTCTTGGTTCGTGCAAAAGAGTCAATCGTCGTTTGTGTCCGCCGGCCTCGAGTTCCAGCTTGTTGGATCCGCGCGTGAGATCCACTAACGCGCGAAATTCGCCTCCAACCACTGGCCATTCCGATGTCACATTCTTTTGAGCCCGAACGGTGATATAATTACACGCCAAGGGTGTCCGACCACGTATAAGGGCCAAACTATAGGTCAGAGTCTCTCCGTCTATCAGATTACAAACGGTGATGCCTTCCGGATTGCCATTCGTCGCGAATCCTCGCTGACGGTGATGATTATCCGTCAGCGTCGCATCCGCAAGCACCTGCGAGAAATTTTTTATTTTCTTTTTTCTTCTTTTCTTCAACATCTCTTCTCGTAGCGTCAAGTTTAAACGTAAAACAAGAATTTTATCAGTAATGTTAATTCGTTAATGATACAAGCGTATTAACGCGTCCCCGTAACGATACTTAATTAACTTCGGAATTTATCGGATTTAATCGTCGGATAAACTGCATTTAATTTCGTGGGTGTGTTTGCCTTCGTGCGCAGGACTCTGCAGAAAAGAATGCGACCCTGAGTATAGATCTCGCTTTCGTTTTTGGTGGAAGGGCAAGGACATGAGTCAGCGCGGAAAACAACGCCGTCGCATTTTTAAAGCGTAGCAAGTAGTTACTTTAAATAATTTTGTACCGTTTAATGTTCGATTTTAATTTTCTTTCGAACGTTCTTACCGGGATTTGAAACTTTTCTGAGTTCGTGTTAGAAAGTTAATGGTTTCGTTCGAAATCGACGGGAATACTTGCGCCGTTACCTGCTCGCGTTACATGCGAATAAACTATTGCGATAATCTTTCAAATAAGATGACGTAGAAAGATGAAGTTCATCATTGCGGAATGTCACGAAACATCGTTAAAGGTTTGCACTATACATACTAAATATATGTATTATAGTGGAACTCTTCTAATCGAATTAGAATGTGAGAGTTAGGGAAAACAGATCGATACAGGGATTCTCGTGACTACGATCATTTCACAATAGTTACTTTTTACAAAGGAAACATTTTCATTACGATTTTCCTAAGTACTTAGTTCTTTCAAAATGTCGTACTATTTTTTTTTTCTTTTATCCTTTCATTTAAAAAAAAAAAAAAAAAAAAAAAGAAAAAAAAAGAAAAAATTAAAGATGAAAAATCCACGCGAAAATGAATGAATCTAATGTTGGAAACTTGCCATCCGTAGCTCGTTATAAAATGGATTCTTCTTTTATTACACACTTTCGCACGTTAACCGCATGACTCGAGAAAAGAATCGTACGGAGTCACGTACAATTTTGATATTTAAAAAAAGGGAGAGAAAAAAAAAGCGTCTCGACGGATTAGAACCGCGAGGTGCTGCTATCTTGCGGCCAAATAAAGAGCCGCGTTGACGTTGAACACACGTCAGACGGTTTTCCTCTCTATTCACTCTTCCGGTCGTTAACGACGCAACGCGTGAAGTGTCAAACGGAAGAGCACGTTGCTTCTTTGAGTTCGTTTAGGCGCGTAGTACTGTGGTCACACGGTGCTCTTTCCTTGACCCAGATTTTCCGTCCACGAAGGCGTCCATTTGGCTGAGAAAAATCGCGGCAAACTAGCGTACCCGATTATTTCAAAGTCGTACGGAAAATAAGTGGATGGGGAAAGAAGTAGGAGTAGTAGAAGGAGCAGCAGCAGCAGTCAGTAGTAGTAGGAGGAGAAGGAGAAGGAAGAGGAGGAAGAAATAACGAAAATTAGCCGTGAGTTTTCAAAACGTACTCACACACGTAATTTCCGCGCGCGGCGATCAAAAATTCTTAATATTTACTCGTCCGATTTAAACTGAGAGAGTGACTGAGAGAGAGAGAGTATACGAGTAGAACATAACATCGCCGGTGCTCTCGGAATATTGAAAATTGATGAAAAAAGAAATTTCTCAAGAAAATACGATTATTGAAAAACATTTTAAAACGTCCTTTCTTTTCCTTGTTTTCCTTGTTCACTTTGAAAATAACGTCGATCGACTTACCATTTTGTACACGTAACGAGACGGTAGGTGGACCTGCGGCGATAAGGAGCGGAGGATTCAGCCGGCTCCGGACATGCGGAGAGAGAGACTGTGGCGCCGAGGCGTAGAAGGACGGCGGGCGCCGGTACTACGGCGTCGCTGCAGCGGCGCATGCAGTCGCGCACCCGCACTCGCGCCAGCCACCCTCTCTAACATAGCTTATTAAGCGACCACCACTATCATAAACAACCGACTTCGGTCACCCCACGCAAAAACTCTAGCGTCGCGCGTCTATGCTTTAGATGTTAGCGCGTGTACCCCTATGTAAACACCTGACAATTGTCGAAGTCTTCTAGGGGGTAGAAAATAGGGGAGGAAGTATCCGCGTCAGAATTTATGTTCTTCTGCCAAAAAGTTTTATTTCTTTATTTTTCTTTCTTTATGACTCTTGATTCGAGGGTACTTCTCAAGAAACCTTGTAGGTATTGGAAATTGGCTAAAAGAGTAGCAATCTATGTATATATGTATATATATGTATGTGTTTGTGTGTGTGTGTGTGTATATAAATACCGTAATATATATAGGAAGTACTAACTTATCCTTTTAACGCGCCATATGAAGATAATGACGTCGATTCGTTACAGAATGGCCACTCAAAGCTTTCTTTCGCGATACCACGATGTTATCCCTTAATGATCGTGCGACCGATAGGAAACTTTCAAGATAATTTATAATCGATGTTAAAGGTTTCTATTTCGTTCAATGTTATTAGGATCGGTAACGTCGTAAATGTAATTTCCATCGTGAAGCTATTACAAGACTGTAATACGATTGATTTCGTGAAAAATGACGATGGACGTGTAAGAGGGTGGGACGAGAGTTTATCGAATTCCATGTTACATCGCTGCTAAGTGGCAATCACGATTGGCATTCCGAACGTGATTAATCTCGTTTGTCCTTCGTCCGTTGATTTATCGGTTTCCGTTTCGACGTAGAAGCTTGCATGTGGTATTTTATCTTTTATAATTTATCTATTAAATACGTCGTTTCGTGAAATGTTTCTTTTCTTTTTCTGTTTTTTTTTTCGTAATAAAAAGAACAGACTAAGAAAAAAAAAATAAAAGATAAGGGTAGGAGGGTGTTTAAACATCGCGTACGCGTATCGTTTGCAAGCGCTTCGCCAATGCGGTGGCTTTCCTTCGACGGTTGAGCCAAAAGGATCGATTGTGACACCCCTAAACGCGTACCACCCATGCCAGGGTACATCATCAAGTTTTTGCAACGTGGTCGGTCAAAACTTTTCGCTGGTGAATTTTCGAGGGGAAGAAATTCAATTTGCATGTTCAAACATTCGTTTTCTGAGAACTCGTGAGTGACTTCCGTGCTGCTGGAGTTCACCGGCGTATAAGTACATTCAAGATAATGCGCTCTAATCAGGTCACTCGTCCCAGATACGCTACTTGCATAAATTTCGAACCGAGCCAAAGAATCTATCGTCTCTTCTCGATACGAAGTAGATAGATATCCCGGGAATCTTTCGAATGACTCAAGGAACCCTAATGAGCCGCGAATATTTCTAACTCATCGACGTGAGGATCGCATTATAATAAATTTACATCGTCGAAAGTTAAACGAACGTCGAATTTAAATACGTCTAAGGTACATAATATTTTCTAACAGTCAAGCGTATATCTGATACTCGTTAAAACAAAATGAAGAACAAGGAGAACAAGAATAATAATATCGTAGTTTTTATTGATAGGAGAGTTCGTTTAGGTTTTTCTCTTTCTTTGTTTTTTTTTTTTTCTCTATAAATCTACTCATACATACTTCTTAGGTATTTTACTTTCTAGTGCTCTGCGTGTGCCAACTTACGATTTGGTACCCAACGGTCGGAGACTTCTTCTGTACTTCTCAGTCAAGCGTGTCAAGGTCGTACGAAGAGGCACATAGTAGCGCTCGTCCAGAATACGCGGCAGGTGTAGCGTGGCACGACCTGCACGCATTTGCATCTGATCTTCTACACAATTGCAATGAAGGAGAAAAACAGGTGAAGAAGCAGAAAGAGAGAGAGAGAGAGAGAGAGAGAAGGAGAAAGACAGAGAAAGAAAGAGAGAGAAAGAAATAACGACGCAACGAGACGAGGTAAGAGAGGTAAAATTCCCGAGGTTGGTTTGTTATAAATCACTCGGTAGAACATGATTAGAGTTCGATCGTTGAAATTAAATTGGAAGAAGGAAAGGAGCCAAGGAATTTCATGAATTCGGAACACCGTATATTTACAGATTAACTCGTTTCTAAGATCTATTGATTATATCATTATTCATAAAATATAATATATATATATATATGATTAAAGTAGATAACTCAATAGTTTTCAGTATCGTTAACAATCTAAGAACGTATTAACTTTATATGTTTATTAGAAGATTCATTAGCTAATACTATTGATTTCGAGAATAGATACTACTACATACAAATGTTACGAGACGACACTGTCTATGAGTAGACGCAATGCGTAAGCCACGAGATTATTGATCTTTACCCAAATGTTCTTGAATATCTTGGATATTTCGTTACCCTCTAATATTTAATATTTACATATAATATATTGCTATATAATGTAATAGATAAATAGATATAAGTGTAATATAATAGATATGTGTTCTAAAGGAAAACGAGTTAGCAAAGGTTACTTTTTCGAACGTTAAAACTTTTATAAACTATATCTAGATGCTAATTTAAAATAACGACTATGTCCGACTATGAAAATCATTTCAAGTTGATCTAACTTCGTATTTTATTCACATGATACAATATATGAAAAGTCTGCGTCGTGCGGCTCGAATCGCGATTGGTCCTCGTAATACCGCATGCATGTGTCTGATCTAAGGAGAGGCTGCTGTACTTGTGATAAATTGATCTTGGCTCTTTACCATATCCTAGGAATAATGTTTCGGTGCGTTGTCATTAGTGATTAACGTTTTCCGCTTTTAGTTGAATAAAATGAAATTAAAATAGAATCGATAGATTTATATTGCGTATTTATGTTCGATCGTTATTAGACAGATAATATTTCTCTTACAATGAGAAAATAAACCTAGGAATACACATACACATATATATCGTGAGTTTGCTTAAATTTGTTTTAGCTTTACTCGTTAAAGCGATTAGAACGCCCGATAAGAAATCTGATCGAGATAAAAGCAAAAAGAAGGTGAGGGTGGAAAGTAGAAAGAGAGAGAAAGAGAGAGAGAGAGAGAGAGAGAGAGAGAGAGAAAGAGAGAAAGAGAAAGAGAGAGATCGTGACTGTGGTGCTATTATCGCGTTCGAGGAGATAGTAGGCCAACTTTCGAGATGACAGTTTTATCCTCTGTGCATGGCGAACCGTGCAAAAGCGAACCGACCGGCGATCCTCTCGAGTGTACCAACCAGAGACAGGGGACGCGAAAGGGGGGAAGAAATCCTCCAGCACGTTTTCGCTACTTTCCGAGCACGATATCGTGAGAATCTGTGGTGAAAAGTGGGGCTCCTTCGGTAACGCGCGGCGCTTCGCACGAGGGTAAAAGTTGAGAAATCAAGGGGAAATCCAATCGCGTGTAGGACGAAAAATACGGCATCGCTAGTTGATATTCTCGATGGGAACGTAGAGAACGACGACTTTACGATAATTTCTAGAAGAAGATTCTTCTTTCTTTTTCTTTTTTTTTGAAAAAGAAAAGGATCGAAAGAAAGATCGAGATAATCGAGCTTAATCGTTAGATAGATAAATATATATGATCGTTTATTTCTACGACATTTTTCAAGTTTCTCTTCTAAATTTAACCTCGTTAGCATTATTAACGTTAACAGATTTAACATACGTTCTTCTGAAAATTATATATAAAAAAAAAAAGGAAAGACTTTTTGATACTGAGAGAAGAGTCAACGGAGAATCGGATTTCTCATAAATAGAAATTACGAATATCGTAATCCATCGATATCGTTTTACACAGTAAAAAGAGAAGAAAATAACTTTGATAAACTCTCTCGGACATAAAGGATACTTTTATACTTTCGAATGTATATCTATTCCTAGAAAAATTCATACGAATTTCTTTTAAAACTCTTTGCTGATCGAAAGTATTCCGTTCGATCGTAACGAGCAATGTCCCGATCGATTCGATTCAAAATCGATTTTTGATTAGAAGAAATAACAACTAGTTTCTTCAGACGATCGATCTAATTTTCGAATCCTTAAAAAAAAAAAGAAAAAAAAGAAAAAAAAAGAAAACGTTCGGTTTATAATCTCTTTCTTTGTTTTTCTTCTCCTCGGTCGCCATCGGAGGAAGACACTCTTGATTCGTGCCAAGCGGTAAGAGTGGTCTTCACCGTCGGAGTGACTTGGCTTAGAGAGTTCCGACCGACCAATAACAAGAGGAGAAAAAAGAAAATAAAAGAAAAGAAAGGAAAAGAAAAGAAAAGAAAAGGAAAGAAAAGAAAAGAAAAGAAAAGAAAAGAAACGAGAAGAAAAGAAGAGGATCGTCGTCGTAGCGCAACGGCGTTGCGCTGCGTTGCGCAGCGCGGTACGATCTTCTCGTTCGCGGGGTTAGCGACCGTGAAAGTACTCCCTTGCAAATGTGGGTCGGCTATTTTTCAAAATCGTTGCGACGATTGCGTGCGCCCACAATCGACCCACTTTGTAAGCGGAGGTCGTTGCACCTGGAGAGCTCGGTTTCCTCGTTCTTCTCACCTTCGGCCGTCCTCGAAGACAGCGCTCGACGATCTCGTGAGCATGCGGAGGGAAACGAACGACCGAGAACACAACTACTATTGAGCGAGCACGAAAGAAAGTGCAATTCCCTAATAAGAGCGTGCGCTTCTCTTGCGAAGAGGCTCGCTCTCGATTCTCAACCGAGTCGATCTTCCTTTCGATTCCTTCCATTCGTTTCTTTCTTCCATTAACAGAATACGAAAGAGAGAGAGAGAGAGAGAGAGAGAGAATATTGAGAAGATATCGGTCAACTTTTAATGGAAATTCTGCGGTTCTCGAACTTCCGAAGGAGCGTGCGTGTTCGTTGCTCTCTCACAAAAGGAAAAGGAATCCTTCCGTCCGGTGTTAAAGAATCCAAGCTCTCTCGCGAAAGAGGATCATCGTATGCGAAGATTTTTCTCGGCCGACGTTTCGTAGCCGAGTCGGCCACTCTCTCGGTTTGCCTTTATTTTTCCACTCTCTCTTTGCATCCGATGTAAGTATGTACATCTTTCTTTCTCTTTCTCTCTTTCTCTCTTTCTCTGCCAATCCCTACATACATAGCCCACGTGGCCGGAGGAGGAAAAGCGGAAGGTGTGGACGAGCCGTGATGATGGCTCGTCTTCTATCGCAAAGCCGGTCTCCTCCTTGATGCAAGTCGGTCACTCGTAAATAAAAGTACACAGCTTTGTTTGTCGCACGGCGCGCTCCACTTGCAGCACTTTCATAACAGAAACGAGGGAGAGAGCAGCCAAACCAATGTAAGAACGAGAAAGAAAAAGAAAGAGAGAGAGAGAGAGAGGTGTATATGTGTTTATGTTTATGTGTGTCTGCATATATGCAACGAGAGAAAGGGAGGCGGAGAAGTGCTTTCCAGGGTCCAGAATCGGGAAGAGCGTGTCCCTCCTCCGCTTAGTTCATGGTATCTTCGTTGACTCTCCGATCTCTGAATAAGAAACGAACGACTTTTCTCACTGGAAACCAGGTCGTCTTCGTCTTCTTCTTCGTCATCGTCGTCGTCGTGGTCGTCGTCGTTGTTGTTGTTGTTGTTGTTATTGTCGTCGTCGTTTTCGTCTTCGTCTTCGTTGTTTTCTGTATAGGAACGTTTCTCTTTGAACTTCTTTATATCTGCTGCATGAGAAAATGCATCGTTACTTAGTCGTCACTTCATTTAGCCATATAAAATCTTACGAAAGTAATCGACTTGTCGACATTGTTGGAAAACTCGTTAGCATTGTCTCATTGTCGTGAAGATCGTCGACGAAGATAGCTCGTAGAAGAGAAAGAGGATGATGACACAAATTAATCGCAAGGGGATAAGATTTATTGTTTCTCTCATAAGTCAGTCTAATTTCTACGTTTAAACGTGGATAATTCGTCTTGCAAAATGGATGCTTTTCGTATGTATTTTAAATGGAATTCATGAATTCTCCTTTAATCTCGAAACGTATAAAGGGGAAATCTTTGATAGAAAAGAAAGGAGTATAACGAGAGCCAACAGTTCGGACCGTGTTTGTAAAGAACGAAAGAGAGTGAGAACACGAAGGCGAAGCAGGAGAGTGAATGACGCCGGAGAGAGTAGGCCAATGCCAGTGTCAGCGGCTCGGCTAGTCAGCCCCTCTCGGCAAACTTGATCGTGAAAACAGAAAAACAACGAGCTGCACCGATTACGTTTGCGATCTCGCGATTTATTTATAGGCCCTCTTCGTCCTGCCGATCGACAAGAACTACATAAGATCGATAACGTCGATCGATCCGCGATAATCGATTTCGATTTTCCTGCTTCAAATACGTTTTCATTCGTTTCTCGTAAAACTGATCTTTTTTTCTTATTTTTTTGGTGCTTTCTTTCCCGTCTTTTCTTTCTTTCTTTTTTCTTTTTTTTTTTTTTTTTTTTAATCAAACAGCACAGTATCGTAGATTTTTATATATTTTTTTATATATTTTTTGTAACGTAATACAGATCGATGATCGACGATCGATCAAATAATCGATCTGATTAAATTTGAGAAGTCCTTATCGGTATATTGCAATTAATGTAAACGATATTTAATACAGACGAAATCGTTAATCGATTTTTCACAAAAATCGTTGATTTATCGAGTCAAACGATCTGTTGTCTATTTTCAAGCGAAGGCGAGTAAGGCAATTTCGATTTTGATCGTTCTGGATAATGGACATAGTCGTGACGTTTCAATGCGAAGCAATATGTGGATCAATGCCGTGCTCCTTGAACAATAAATATGCTATCTTAGAAAATGGCGATCGTCGATGTCCAGCGGTTCTCACGCGACCGATCAAACGTCTAACTAGACGAACTGCAATCTTTTTGTTCGAGATCGAGAGATAGATATTACTAATCCTGTTTCTTTCATCATCTTCGTTCCTCTTTCCTTTCGTTCTTCTTTTTTCTTTCTTTTCATATTTATCCATTTTGCATGATGTAGAAAAAAAAAAGAAAAGAAAAGAAAAGAAAAGAAAAAAGAAGAGAAACAACGATAACTCGTTTTATAATATATCCAAAAGAAAATAAGGATTCTTCGGCTTTGATATTCACGTTTTATGTGTCACGTGGATATGTACATATATACAACAAAGTTGTCACTACTAACCTAGACACACTACGGACGTTCGTTATCTAGTTCATTGTCAGGACTTTGTGGTTAATCGAGATACATTCAAGATACATATGCGTGCTCGTGAGCGAGCTAAATCCGCAAACCACGAGATACTCGCCGATCCAGTTCCCAATGGATACGAACGATCTACCGTTCAATGTGAAGGAACGGAGTACCACCATAGAATAAAAATTTTCTCATGGTTCTCCAAGATCGTTCTACGAGAATAATTCTTTTCATTTCTTTCTTTGTTTCTTTATCCTTTCTTTTTCTTTTTCCCGCTTTTTTTTTCTTCTTTCTTTTTTATAATTGTTCTGTAAGAGAAGTTATAACAGAAGAAAACAGGAGAACACGCGATTAATTTGAAACCGTTGCCCAAGCGATTATGTTCGGTGTTACCTAACGTTTATGTATCTATTAGCGGTTGCGTCGTCGTCGTCGTCGTCGTCGTCGTCGTACGTTCCGCTAACGAAATTCCCCTCGCGCGGAATCACGCGCGGAATTCTTGCCGAATTCGAAATAAGAGAAGAAAGAACGGGAGGGGTTGAAGGGAGAGAGCGAAGAGAAGCGGGTTCGAGATCGAGTAGCATGGCGTTACGACATGCTGGGATCATTTTGAAACGATTCTGGCATTGATGGCGACACGTATAAAAAGGGAGATAGAAAGAGAAAGAAAAAGAGAAAGAAAGAGAAAGAGAGAGAAAGAGAGACGATGAAGAAACATTATCCGAAAGAGACCGTTCAAGGAGATCGAAAATTTGAGTTCGTCGAACCCGGCAGATTCTATCATAATTTATGCCTGCAAATCGGTAATTAGCATAGTCGACCAAGTTTATGATTCAAGTGTTTTTTTTCTTTTTCTTTTTTTTTCTTCTTCTTTTTCTTCTTCTTTTACCGAAAACATGGAACGTACGAGTCGTAGTACGGTACACGCGATGTATCTTTTCGTTCTGTTTCTCTCGTGCTCTATACGGCGCATTTTATTATGATTTATTTGAAGAATTCGTCGGAATATGTATTTATTCATCGACCATTACTTCTTTACTCTTCTCTCCTCTTTTCCACCAATCTCCACATTCCATCATCATCTTTCAATCTTTCGCGTTAAATCTAATATCAACCAGTTTGTCTCGTTTCTGCATAAGATATCCTGCAAAGAACGAGAGTGAAAACCGTTTCGCTGATGGTTGTTTAGAGAGAGCGTCGTTAAATATTTGTCTTCGTCGATTACGTTAAAGAACTCGTCGTCGTTGGTATATCTCGGTTCGTAGGAGACTTCTTTTCGTAGAATACGGTTGAAGTAATCTTGGTTGTATGAAAGTTTTATTATAAAATGAAAAAAGAAAATTATTGTATCTATGAAAAAATTGTAGATTGTTCTAACGGGAAATTTATTTAAAACAATTTTTCACAAATCTTGAATAATTCATCTTATTTTTAAATAAAAAAAGAAACAAATATATATATAAATATATATTAATTGGGCTAATTAAGTAATTTAGATACTAATGTTTAGTCTTTAATCTTATATTTAATTATTCATCAAACTAGATAAATATGTAATAATAAATTATTACAAAAACTTATGAATTTTTTTAGGCCAATACATAAACAGTATATAATAAGTTAAATTTTTAATCGATTATTTATTTATATTAAAGATATAATTGGAGATTAATTAACGTAATTCTAAGAATATATAAATATATACTTAACTAGTTAAAATTTATTTAATATATTTATATATATAAATAAAAATAAATATAATTAGATATAATATATATATATATATATATATATATATATATATATACATACATACATATATATGTATATTATAATTCACGAAACAAGAATATTGCCAAAAATATCCCGTATTTCTCAATTCGAGAAGCAGTGCGAAAGTCATCGTAAATTAAGAGGAATTTTAAGTCTATAGTCCGATATTGCATATTGCGTAAAGACCCATTTGGTAAATCTAAATGGACTCTGATAACGACGTCGTCGTCTTACGATTCATTTCTTCTTTTTTTCTTTTTTTACAAAACATCGATCGCACTTCGTGTATCGTAAACACCGTAGCATCGTAAATCATAATAATACGAACAACAACAACAACAACAAAAATAATGACAATAATAATGATAACAACAACAGTAAATAATAAATAAATAATAATAAAACATAGCCACTTTTTCGACATTCGATAATCTTGATATCGAAATTCGAAAGACGAGAAGATACGTGACTTCTATTGTCGCCCTAAGTCGTATGTTATATAAAGACACACTGCTTTAGGACGCATGGGATTGTTTTAGAAAAGGAAAACGAACGGGACTGACGCGACACGGGCCGATAGCTGGCATTCTAAAGCGGTGCGTTCTAACTTTAGAATCGTTTCGTGAACCCACCCAGGGGATGTCGTAATTACAATGAATTGAATTACGATTCGTTATACCTTGAGGCGATCGTTCGACTTTGTTCTTTTTTGTTTCGTTTTTCTTTTTTATTAGTTTTCGCAAATCCATGAAAATAATCATATTATCGTACGGTAAATATCTAAATACGATTTAACTCAAGTTATTCCAATAGTTAGTTATCATCATCACTTAATTGATCGTAAAATAAGAAAATATAGATATATTTTTGATAACGACAGAGAAAATGCCTATTAAGAAATGACATATCAAACATTCGTTAATTTTAATTTTAAATCGTGATAATTATTGATAGATTATCAAGCTTTGTCACACGGTTTTCTCTAATAGTTTTAACGATCGGAGTACAACAAGCCGATCCAGCAAAGAATTTCGAGTCACGTCGTCGTCGTTCGTTCGTTCGTTCGTTCGTCGTCGTCTTCTTCGATAAGCCAAATGGCCCGTGTTTCACTTTCGGCGCCCAAAGAATTAAATTCCTTCGGCGGATCCAGTCGACTCACGGCGTGTCAAGGACAACGCGTCTATTCTCGCATGCTTTCCTAAGAGGCACGAAAATCGCCTCCTCTTCCCATTGGCGACGGACGTGCATGGTTGTGCAAGATGACATCACAAATTATCTCGATAAAATGGAGAGTCTCTTCGTGCATATTACAATGTAAAGTGGAATGCTGTTTTGCTTTGCTCTTATCTAGATAATTTCTGCATACGGTTCTGCATAACGTTAAATATCTAATTAAACGTTGAATCGTTTTATTTTGAGATAGATATTGGGAATTTTTATAAGTGTTTATATACGAATATACATGGATAGATATCGCATGAATAAATTGATATTATTCAAACTAGCCTATTCTATGTTGTTATTGAGTTTCGTATTACAAAAGGTGATCGATACCGATGGAACTGTCGGCAACACGATTATATTCCGGTTGCCTTTCCCAACGTTTGAAATATCTTCTCGATAATCTTTCGGCAATAAAGCGCATTTATGTGGAAACGTTGAGCGAGGAAAAGAAATCATTCGTAGCCATATCTTAAACGCTCGAAACGTCGTCGGAGCGACCTTTATTATCCTATAACAATATTTTATAAAACATTCTTTGAGGAAGAAACTTGTTATAAATTTGGCTGGTTGCCTTACTACGTAGGTGCAAGTACGTGCTAAATCAATTTGCACGAAACGAGAGAAAATAAGAAAGGTAAAGAAGAAGAGGCCCCGCGCGCGAACGTGATTCAAGTAGAAAGAAACGTAAGTTGTAAAAGAAAATAGGTCAATTCGAAGCAGCGAGCTTTCGCTCTCTTTCTCTCTTTCTCTCTTTCTGTCGAAAAAGGAAGTAAATAATCCTAGTTTTAGGTGGCTCCCGCGTATAGAATTTTAAAGGTTTATTGCAGCCTTCGAGAGACATACGTATAAGAGTCGGTCGGTAGGAAGGAAAAAGAATTTATATAGGGCGTGCGTACACGATGGATATAAATTATACTCTATTATTTACGATCTCGGACTTCGTATATCGTGTCGGAAAAGAAACTTTCGTGTTTTCTCGAGTTTTCCCTTGGTATTTTATCGATGTTCGTCCGAATTCCGTTCAAATTTTCTACTGCAATTTTACGAAGATTAAAGAATCATTTTTGAGGACCTTCGACTCTAGAAAGTAAGATGAGGAAACGTTGAAAGCGATAGTTGTTGGTTTAAATATAATACCGCTGGTCGATGTGTACTTATGTATGTATGTATGTATGCATGTATGTACGCATGTGTATGTACGTCCGTGTGTATACGTGATGTGACATCCACGTGCGTTGGTGTTTAGAGCAAGTTTCTCACACGATTGCCGTTAGATAGAAAGAGCGAGAGTAAGAGAGAGAAAAAGAGAGAAAGAGAGAGAGAGAGAGAGAGATTCGATAGCCAATGTTAATACGATTTAACGGCGAGAGCTCATCGTAAAGAATTAGGCCGTGAGGACCTGTCGTCGATGTCCTTGACATGCTGAAAGTGAGTCCGGTCCCACGAGTACTAACTTTAAGGACTTACGTAATCGATCGTAGGTGCAACGTCGAATAATTGAGATGACGGGAACGAAATTCAGTCACGAACACTTTTTTCTCTTTCCCTCCCTCCCTCTCTCTCTCCCTTATACAAACGGTAGAGAATCTCTTGTTAATAGATGACGAATGATCCTTTTCATCGAATCCAGACGTATTCGAAGCTGTTTCATTCGATACTTAAATATTCTTAAATATTCCAAAAGAACGAACGAAAAGAAACGTGCATATTTACGTAGATCGTAATTCTCTCTAACTTGTAAGGAGATAGAGGGAGGGAGAGAAGACAAATGAGCCTATAAATAAACCGGAACAACAATTACGAAATACGAAAGCTAACCGATAGTTACGGATTCGACGGATCACCATAGATGGTGATCGAACTAACAATTCCTTTTTAAGAACACTAGAAAGAAGGGACGAGCACTAACGAAGTAACTGGCAAAAGGAAGTAGTGTTTATCGTACAGAACGTAAACGTGGCCGGGTTACACGTGGCAAGCGAGACGCTTTTCACGCGTTCACCATCTCCCCGATTAATTTCGAGCCTGAACTCGAAACCTCGAATCAAAATAATGCGGGAAGAGGAGAACGAAAGAGAAGAAGAGAAGAGAAGGGAAGAGAAGGGAAGGAAAGAGAAGGGAAGAGAAAGATAGGTTGGTGTCGCGTCGAGTGTGTCGCGTCGAGCACATGAATGAAAGTGAGATCTGATTTATGAATAAGCCTTAGCTGGCCTTGAATACATTATAGTGCCGGTGGCGCAAGAAGAGCGAAGAAAACCGGCGTTAACGGCGCGCACCTGTTCTCTTCATCGGGCTGGCCTCTCTCAAAGCCACTAAAGCCGATTATTACGAAGCCCGCTTACTTGTTAGCGCCTTGCTTCCTTCCTCTACCAGACCGTTCCCAACAGAATTACGGGAATTTCTTCATAATTTCATACCGAGCCAGCTCGACCTTCATATCATGTCGTCTTTTCATCATATTCTCTTTCTCTTTCTCTCGTACTCCTCCTCTCTTCTTTTCTCTTTCTTTTTTTCTTTCTCTCTTTCTTTTCGTTTCCTTCTTAATTGCTACTTGGTATGCGAAAATCTTCAAAAATCTTTTTCATTCGCTTTATGCACGTTCGTTTTTATTCTCTCTCTCTCTCTCTCTCTTTCTCAATCTCACAGTAATACTGTTCGATGAAAGAACCTAGATCTAGAGTATTGTCCGATCAAACGAGACCAGCTGAAATCTTTCGGCAAGTCCTTTTACTTTGTACGCTTGAAAGAGTATATCTTCTATTATATATATATATATATATATATATATATATATATATATATATATATATATATATATAAGAAGAACAAAGATTTACACGGTGATCCAATTTCAGTTTTCATCTCGAAAAATTATCGTGAATCGGATCACGGTAGAGTGGTTGAGAAAAAGATACGATAAGTTATCGCGATTCGCGGTTCAATTAACTGAAGATAAAGTAAAGTAAAGGAGTATTTCAAATCAATATATCTATAAAGGTAATACCGATTAATCCCTTGATGATCCATTTCTACTTCGTTGTTTGAATCGTAATCTAAGTCGTTGTTATCGAAGCCAAAATTACAAGTCGCCTCGTGCATGCCTCGTGCGGGCTATCGCGATGGCACGAATCGCCGTGTCTAACACACTCCGGTTCTCGTTCGGTTTAATAGAGCGACTTCGGATCGTTAAAGATTTCTCTTTTTCCTATACTAGTGACTTGTACTTAGAAAATCGACTTTCCATTCATCGTATACCGAACTATCTAGAACCGATGAGATTTCGATAAGACATACCACTGTAATCACTTTGGAAGTCATTTATTTATCCAATTAATGACTAACGATAACTAACATAGGTGTTCACCAACCAGAAAGATACTCGCTCTTAATGTACTTAAGATAATTATCTTCCATTTAAATTACAATGAAAAATAAGAAGTTAAAAAAAAAAAAGAGAGAGAGAAAGAAAGAAATGTCCAACGATATCGTTATTTTTTCATTTCCATTGTTATTTCAGATAAAATCTTTGACGTATTTAAAACTGTCCTCAATGCGTTCTCAACGTTCATTAAACACTACTAATTCTACGATGGGTGAGAAAAAAGAAAAAAAGAAAATAAACCAGACGACCACGCTTACAATTCGCATTAAAAATATCAAACGTTACGTAATCCGCACATCCGATGACGTGACAATGCGGATACCCACTCGTACCCATCTTTTTAGAGATATTACTTCTTTCTTTTTTTTCCCTCGTTCTCTCTCTCTCTCTCTCTCTCTCTCTCTCTCTCTTTCTCTCTCTTTCCTTTCCTCTCCTTTTTTCTTTCTTTTCTCTGCGAAAGACGCGTAAGATAAAGTTATCGCAAGAGGGTAACCTTGGATATATGTATACGCGCGAGTTTCTAGCCGGAAATTCAACGCACCGCAGCCTTTTCAACGGAATGTTAATGTCAAAGTGCATCCATTTTGATCCGCTTTCTCGGAGTTGATCGATTCGGACGGCATACACGCGTTGTTTCCTTCTAATCGGGAAAATTAAAGGATTCTCATCGTATGACGTAGACGCGATGACGCTTTTATAAAAGTTACTTAGAATAATGACAATGAATACACGTGTATATTTCTAATATTCACGAAACGCTCATTATACAACGAAATCGAGATCAGGAAGCTAACTCGAGCGGCGAAACATGCTCCGTCAATTGTGCATCATTTTACAACTATCGCTGTTCGATTTTATCTTGATAAAAACTTGTTCTTTTTTTTTATTTTTTACTTTTTTCCTTCGATCGTTTCGAAGAAGCACATCGTTCGATATGTACTTAGAAAAAAAAAAAAACGTCAGCTTGAGAAGCACCTACGTACGCCGTGTTTTCACATACCACCGATCGATAATATTAAAGGTAACGTTTCTTATTAACGCGTTCACAGTCGATCCAAAGTAAATCGTTTAAAGTCTTCTAATAATTCTATTACGAGTAACTACACACGAGATCATTTTGATAATCGTATTACTTCTTTTTTTATATTTGATTTTTCTTTTTTTCTTTTCCTTTATATATATATATATATATATATATATATATATATATATATACTTAGATATACTCGTCACGATTTTACATTTGCATTACAGCAGACATCGAATATAATAAATCGAAAAGAAAAATCTTATAAATATTTAGATGTAAATATTTATGTTTAACAAAGAGAATCGAGCGAACGGTGGAAACGAATACCAACAAATACGTTAATTATAAGAATTTTAGTTTTCTTTTTTATTGTTTATCTCTCTCTTCTTATTTTCTTGACTTTTTTCTCTTCTTCTCAACGTTTTTAACCAACGTTAATCCAACTGGCGTTGCTAGTGTCGTTGCGAAGCAAGAAGAGCGACGGATTCAAGCGTATAGGGTCGTTCAATACATAGGCGCCAGGCATCCTGACGCCTACACTGCGGGCCTTTTCACCGCGTTTGCTTTCTCTATTTCCACGAATACTGGGTGGTATTAATCTTCGCAACTTCGTTACCTCTTTACCGACCTCTCTTACGTAGCACTTTGTTCGCGGATAAAAGAATGTACTCGAGATTCATTTAATCGTCACTAATGCATCATCAAAGCGTTTCTAGTTAGATTTAACGACTTTCGCGTTCGAAAACGAACGTGAAAATTCTCCGAGAGAAAAAGAATGAAACAAATAGATAAAGAAAGAGAAAGAAAGAGAAAGAGAGAGAGAGAGAGAGATTATTTCGTTCGACCTATCTTTATAACATTAAAAAAAAAAAAGAAAGAAATAAAATGAGGACCATGCAAATAGAAGATATTCCTTTATGTATTACAGATTTCTTTTATTTACATGTATCGTAAGTTCATTTACATACGTAACAAACAGATTGCTCGTGTAAATAATAAATGTACACACACACATACACACACACATATATATAGTAGATACATAACATACTTTTTCTCTTATAGAATATATAACCGTCTAGATCAACATTATTTCGTCCTTATTGCCTTGTTTGTTCTTTCTCGTTTAACACGGCCAATGATAATTTGCATTATTGCATTTCTCCGAGCCATCAATGCGATATTATGCGGATGCACGCGAATCATGGAATATTATTTCTAATCTACTTCATACCGAGCTGTCACGAAATGTCAGAATGAAGATGGAATGGGATGGAATGGGATGGGATGTGTGCGTGCGTACTTATACTTCCGTTAGAATCGATAAATACTTGTCGATAGTCAAGGATGCATTGATAGGTGCATGTATATATGTGTATGAGAAGGGAGACCAATAACGAAGGGGATAGAAGACGATATAGGAGGTGGGAGGTGGGAGGAGAACGCGTTTAAAGAAGCCTTTGACGTGTCACAAGGCACGTGTTGTTTCTGTTGCAATCGGTCAAGGTCACCCGGCGATATCGACCTACCACTCGCAAACAACGGTCTTAAACGACCTTGACTACGTAACAAGAAACAACTTCTTACATGTTTTTCTCTTCCTATTTGCTTAAATAAACGTAAACGAAGATTCTTCGGAAAGATTTCATTTATCGTCGGACGTACATACGTATGTATACATGTATGTATTTATATGCTTTCGAGAAATAACGTTTTGTCGAACGATTTGTCGAAAAGTATATGCCGATGGTAAAAGTCATCAATTTACTTTTCCTAGTGGCATTGTGGTAAAGAAAAGAAAAGAGAGAAAAATCAAGACTTTAACGATAATGTATCGCGAAAGATTAACGGCTTCGTTCACGTGTTCACCGCGACATTTCCACGACATTTCGATTGAAACAGAATGTGTTACGATACAATTAATTTATATCCTTCTCTTTTATTTCTTTTTCTCTTTTTTATCGTTTGTAACCATCAAGACAACTGTCCATAGATAACTACATATTACAACTCATTTTATTTCTTCTTCGTTTTTCTTTCGTTTGTAATCACCAAGATAAATGCATGTTACAATTGATATCAATTGAAATGATATTTCAACGGTGCCAATCGGTCAAAGTTAACTTCCAATTTTCTCGTTTGTCCGTTCTGACCAAACGGCAGCCAAAAACGAATTTGAAAGCATTAGAATCTAACGAAGATTCTCACAGGAGGCAAACCTCGTCAGGTTTTAACATATATTTTTAACGTAGGTTATATTATACCCAGAGGGGCGTGGACATGGCCGATTTGTAAGGATCCGTCGGATCCTAGATCCTAAAAAGCATCGTTAATCTCTAAGCACGGCTAGCGGGCGTGAAAGTGAATCTCACGTTCGAACACGAAGTTTAGATTTTCATTAGTTCTTTGCCCGTTCCATACCGCGAGTTAATATTCTATCGTCGAGAGACTAATTGACACTTTGTATCTAAGCTATGCATCTTGAATTCGATGAATCAACTTTACCTTCTTTTTCTATGCTTTTATATTTAAATCCATCTTAGGTATTATCTTCTTTACAAATCAATCTTCTCTTTATATATATATATATGTTGCAGTTGAACTAATGTAATAGCATTCATCGAACGTGTCAAAGTTTGCCGGAAGAAACGATGAAATCGAATTGGTTAGATACTCGAGAGTCTGAAGAGTCATAGAATCGAATAGTTCCCATTGTACCAATTCTTTTCTTTTCCGACCTTTTCCATTTGACATCTTTTCTAATTTTTTATCACAAATAAAAAAAGAAAGAGAAAAGAACGCGGAATGAAAGTTTGACACATTTAAAGAACGATCGAATTCATCCTTTGTGTTAATTCTAGCATTCATTCCGAAAAAGGCGTAAAAGGATTTCGTCACTGATCAAAATGAAAATAACGACAGTACGATGAATGCTTCGAAAGCTCGTATAATTACATTTTGACACACCTTTCTCGTGTCACGAGAGTCGAAACAATAGCATACAAAGGTAGAAAACCGGCCGTGAAATGGGCCTCCAGTAGCTTTCAGTGAGTCGACTCTTTGAATTATATATATGTGTTGATGTATTTATTTTATACACAACACACACACATATATATATATTTTTTTCAGTCTCTCGACCGTGAACATTTTACTCGAGCGAACCACAATTTTACTCTCGGTACGTAACAAAACATCTCTCTTGGTGGTTTAGAGAGTTCGAATATCCGCAAGGAAATCAGGAATGCATCGTCTTTAATCTGTGACCATCCCGAAGTTTTATCACTTTCACGGTAAATACCGTTTTCACAAGGCCCACGTAGTCGATGAATCGATCACGAGAAAGTTTAAAAGGTACGGTACGCGTACAACCAAGCATGTACGTCAAAGAAGATATAAACTTGAAAAAGATATTATTATTTTAAACTATGCGTAACTATAGACCGATTCTATCGGATATATGTAATGAAACAAAATTAGAGTTAAAACGTAGACGAATGATACGTGCATAAGTGAATGGATGATTAAGCGATTTGCAAATTTTTTTGAAGATATTCTCAAATTGCTCGTGTCTAAGGATATGGCTCAACGAGATTAACCTTTAAAGTCCTTACAAAGATATTTTAGAGCTGTTCTAAGCTCTTTAAGAGAAAGAGAAAGAGAGAGATAAATAGAAAGGGATAGATAAAGAGAGAGAAGGAATGCAGAAAGGTCGTGCGAACGTCATTGTTGCACGAAAGGGCTGAGAGGAGGCTCGTAAGGAAAGGCTCGAAAATGGTTTTGATTAACGAGGGTGCAGACACCGACCGTGAGGATTTCGAGAAGGGTCCGCCGACGCGTCCCGACCAGCAAAGTGCCTGCGTCTGGCCTTGGATTACTCATCGACGTCTCCTTCTCTCTCTCTCTCTTTATTTTCTCTTCTTTCTACCTTTCTCCCCTTCTTCGCACCATAGCGAAGCTCCAGGGTCGTCGAACTTTTATACGGAAGACGTTAACAGGATCGCCGATTTTTCTCATTTTTTCTTTTCCCCTTTTTTTTCTTTCTTTCCTTCTCTCTCTCTCTTTTTTTATTGACAAACGCAGAGAGAAACGATGACGTCGTTGCATCGACCGTCTTTGCATAATCGATATCTTGACAATTTTCAATGGCACTCTCGCTATTGTGGCACAATTTCGAGAGAGTATAATCTCATCGTTATGCACCCATCCAAGTTTCGATCGAAGGTTCGAAAAAGACTCGATAGATATATTATGTAGGGTATTTCGAAATTAATGGGACGTTCGTTCCTTTTTCGTTTTGTTTGTGCGCGCAAGATCGTCCGTTCGAAAAAGATCCACGACGCGACGAACGAAAGGAAAAGTGGTCTGCCCAGGTTCGGAGGAAGCTCGCCGATCCATCTTGATCCTCTTTCAGGATCGTGCTCGATAATTCATGGAAACGCCAAATTCTTAACAAGTACCTTCGAAGATATTTCTTTCTCTAAGGAGTCTCGACGAAGATAAATGAAAATGCGATAAATTTTCTATACTGTAGTAACGGACCATCGTCTTCGTATCTTAGGTTCAGGTAAGGAGAGTCTCGCAGAAGTAGGGATGGGAGTAGACCGAGGTTGTGCGTTTCGTCGAATAAAGGCCACCTGCGAGTGCGAAGCGAGGGAGAAAGAGAGAGAGAGAGAGAGAGAGAGAGAAAAGAAAGGGAGCTGTAGTTTTCTACCTTCCTGGAGGTCTCTCGATTTCGTTTCACGTGCGGAGAAATGAATCGAAAGTCAGTCTTCAGCGTTCTTTTTCTCTCTTTCATTCTTTCATTCTTTCATTCTTTCTTTCTTATTATCTTCTTTGATTTCTTTTTACGTCAACTATTCTAAGAAATATCCGAAGAAGACATTCCAAGATCGAAAGTCTTCTTACACGATTCGTGCTTCGCGAGCCAAAGAGAATTAGGACCTACAGAGAGGAAATCGCAGAGGTATGTGCTGAGGATTATCGAATCGGTCGAAAGGTCCGTAATCAAGGGGAGAAAAAATATAGTCGAGAACTTTCGTGAAATATGCGAGACGTAGGAAGATGCGAAGAATGGAGAGGAGAGTGAAGTGTGAGGACGGTAATGGTAGTAGGGTTGCACGCGCGTTCACGAAACGTAATCGCGTTCGAAAGATCTAATCTTTTAACAGAATTGTCCTCGACATTGTATATCCATTGTGAAAGAAAGAAAGGGAGGGAGGGAGATAAAGTAGGAGATTACTTCTCGAAACTTTTTCGTTTTTTCTCACCGAGTGAAAAGCAAAATTGGAAATTCGTTCGATGTTGAGTACTCTCCCAAGCGCTGGCTTGAAATCGGACCGTGAAGAAGGGGATAGAGAGAAAGAAGAGGAAAGAGCCCTCGAACAAGGACACGTCTTCTCGTTCCTGCTGCATGTAGAAAATTCTTATGCATTGCGTGCACGCGTGCATGCGTGCGTGAGTTCGTTCATTTCTTCTCTCATTCGTTTACTCGAGAAACGAGAAAAGAGGAAAGGAGGTATCGTCTTTCGATTAAATACGATCCGCAGGGTCCACCATTTGTAGAGTTACCATCAACTATCAGTCGTTTCCGTTTTTTTATCTCTTTATCTCTTTATCTTTCTCATTCTCTCTATCTTTGTCTCTTTCTTTGTCTCTCTCTTTCTTTTATTCTCTCTTGTTCGTCAAAGAGAATGCTTACGCACGTTCACGCATCTACGCAAGCAAGCTCTTTTCGTAGCAAACGACTCCATTGTTGGAGACATTTTTCGACCTACTCTCCTCGACGATTCTCCTTTACGTCTTGTTAAATGACACGTCTAGTCGTCTAGTCGTAATCGAAAACTACTCACGAAAGATGTAATAAGAGATTAGACCGACGAATCTCAGAACGACGAGACTCGAGACATTAAGCATTCTATCTTTTATATTTTTAACGTTTGATGTTAATCGTCGGAGGATCGTTCTTATTATCTTTATATCTTAACTATCGAGGAAGGACTTTTTTGATTTCTTTCATACATACGTATAACAAACAAATATTTTATGTTGTTATATTTGTTCTTTATATTTTATGTTGTGACATTCTGATCATTTAATCTGTTGACATATTAATTGAACTTTAAAAAGAGCAAGAGTCCACGTCCGGTAAATATTATGAACATACGTAAAATCATTTCCATGGCCATCAGAATGCTTTCCACGTTTATCTTCATTTCTTTCGGTGGATTAGTTCGAATGATATTTTTCAAATGGATATACTTATTCAATAGAAATCTTCGAGAGGAATCTAGAAATCAAAGGAATTGAAAATCTTTAGAGTTATTAACCATCGATTATGAAATTAAATTGGATCTGAAGGATTTATTGGGTATTTATTTACCGTTTCGAAGGATCTTTACTTTCGAGCTTTTGAAAATTTTCTTACAAGTTTATAGATCGTGGAAAAATTTCACGATTGATCGTCTTAAACTTTTTGATTCGTTATCGTCCGTTTGATTCTCTCTCTTTTTCTTTTTCTCTTTCTTTTCCTCGTTCTCTCTCAGTTTATATTTTGGATTATAGATATTTACCACTGAGAACAGCAATC
This sequence comes from Vespula vulgaris, assembly GCF_905475345.1. Classification (NCBI taxonomy): domain Eukaryota; kingdom Metazoa; phylum Arthropoda; class Insecta; order Hymenoptera; family Vespidae; genus Vespula; species Vespula vulgaris. Next base: position 1,446,438 of record NC_066607.1, read on the forward strand.
TAAATTGGTGAATCGTATGAACTTTTCTGGACGACGATGTCTGTTGCACGGGAAACCGTAGACGCGTATACAACAAGGTTTCCAACTAGGTTTTTGTGGTATGGGTGGAATTATGCAGATTTTGTAAGGAGAACTCGGTGGACAGATGTATTTTGGTGGACAGGATCTTTCAGGAGGACATGGTCTCATTGGACATCCAGAACATGATTGACAGGACTGATCGAAGCGAACGAATTTATCAGGATTATAAAGCTCGATATCTCGAAAAAGTATAAGGTTAAGATCGTCGAGTTTCTTTTCTTACGTACCATTATCGCTTAGAATTCGAGTCATTCGGTTGATCTTCTTTCCGTCTTTTTTTATTTTCCTTTATCCCGAACAAATATATATTTCAATCGGACATTTTGACAAAATTTGGAGGTATAAACGAAGCTAAATTTCGATTGTAATATCGGCGAATGGTGCCGATCGGTCGGCGAATGAATTGGGAGGATGGTGTTTTACGGAGTGAAACGTATCGATTTCTCTCAAGTTCGACTCGTTGGCATCATCTCGCGTTTTTTGTTTACGCGAAAATATCAGAGCGCGCAGGGCGACCTCGAGAGATTGCGACGAACCCGCAGAACCTGACCTGCATTAACGTGGCATCGCTTGTGCTGCGATATTCGGAGGTATCCGCAACGAGACCTTGGCTCCGAAACACCGAAACACAGATTCCACGACGGGGACGACTTTTCCTCTCTCTTTCTTCGTCGTCCGTTTTTTCCTCTTTGTAAAACGACGGATTTACTCGAATCTGAACGGACGCCGATCAAAACTTGTGAAACTTCGTAAGGACGGTCGAAAGTTTTTAAACAAACAACCCCGTCGTATACGTAGATACATATATGTATTACATGCATACAGAAATAGATACTATTATATACGTACATACTTAATACGACTACGTATGTTTTTCTAGTTGGACGTTAAAACGAGAAAACAACTCTCAGAATTGTGAAAAAAACTTGACGTCCAAGAGCCGTTTAGATATCGTAATGATTTCTACTTTCAGCGAACGCGCGTGCGGTCGCAATGAATAATGTTCCTAGCTTCCTTTTACGGTCGATACTTTATTAATTTTTATCCGTAAAGGTGAATTTCCTGTTCGGAATCTATACGATACATAATCAAGCACGCATAGAATGGATACTTGGAAAGAAAAGCTGAAGAGCTAATTATGCAACGCACGTTGAATCGTCTTCGAACCATTTCCTGCGATTATAGCGTTTATATCACAATGATGTCCGAGGGGTGGTTACGTTCATTATGACGAACACGCCTTTCCAGAAATACTCTTTGAGGGACTGTACGGAATTTGTTCTTAGCGACGAAGGATGAAACCGATTTCTCGGTAATCCTCTGATTGTCCTCGACAATTATTAATTCGATATGTGCGGAGATTAACAAGAAACACACAGCTGACGATATTTTTTTCTCGTACGATTTAATCATCACGTATATTAGCGAATTCACTTTCTACGGATTTTCTTCATTTACATTTATATATATACACATACATACATATATACGTATATACATATATATTCAATATATATTATAATATAATTAATATATAATATAACTATAATATAAATATATATATATATATATATATATGTATAATTCAGAATTCCGTAGGATTTTATTTTCTTTGATTTTTACGTTAAAATTTTCGTTGATACGTCCGATTATTTTCGACTTGTTATACGAATAATTAAGCTTCTTGAAATTCCAAGAGTAGATGTGAGAAATTTTCGCAGGACGCAACTCAAAAATGAGTTAACGATTGCGTAAGACTCGTTGAACAAATTTAGAACACGCGTCATCAGATGGACCCCAGCGATACGCCACATGAGAGGACGTTGATCGCGGGTGGTGTATGGAAACGGGCCCAAGGTTACCAAACGGAGACTGCCCAAAAACCCAAATACATACAATTATATCGGACGACTGGGCACGAGCTACGTCTAGCGACGAATCTCCTTTGCTTGCGAAAGGACCACCACAAACCCCATTAACTTTCGTTACAGTATACAAGTCTCAAGGTCATTTTCTTATAGTTTAACATTACATTACAGGGATCATTGGATGTCGTTAACCAATTTCGATTTAATCGATCGTGAATTAGTATAGAATCGATTGACTTTTTATCCTATGACATCGCAGAAAACTAATATATCCGAATATATCATTTCGAGATGATTTACTTACTTACTTTAGATACTTAAGAATAAGTATCGTATAAAAAGCATCGAAGAAGAAAAACTCTGTCGGTTTGTTACATCATAAACGTAACCTTGGTTGAGGCGTAAACAACTTCTAGAAAGCAAGTTCAAACGCCTGTCAAACTGCGAACACATTCTATAGTACGTGTATACCCCAGGATATATCTGAAAGTTCGTTGCCCAGCGACGGTTAATGTGTTTCCTTCTTTCTTTCTTTCTTTCTTTGATTTTTCTCTTGGTATTGCCATAGAACGATAAACAGAAGAAGAAGAAGAAGAAGAAGAAGAAGAAGAAGAAGAAGAAAAAGAAGATAAGAAAAATGAAGAAGAGCAGAAAGATCGCTTCCGCTTTGATGAAAATGAAACAAACGTGATACGATACGTAATGACGAAGAAAAAAAGAAGAAGAACAACAACAACAAGAAGAAGAATAAGAAGAAGAAAAAGAGATAAGTAGATGGAGAAGGTGTAAGAGGTGGAGGTGGTGGAAATGGTCATGAAGGATAAAAAAAAAAAAGATATAGAAAAGGATAGAGAACGTAGTAGTGCGACGCACGTCGTCTTATCGGAAGCGACGCAGGTGTCCTCCGTTAAGAGAATACTCAGCGAAAGGCGAAAGGGTTAACGATCTTCCTCTTTCCGTGTACAAGCACGGGAGTGAGATAGGACGCGTGCGCGTGCGTCCACGAGCGCGAGCGCACGCGCACGCTCTTGTCTTCGCATTTGCTTCTTCTTTTTCTTCTTCTTCGTCTTCTTCTTTTTCTTTTTCTTTTTCTTTTTCTTTTTCTTTTTCTTTTTCTTTTTCTTCTTTTCCTTCTTCTTCTTCTTCTTCTTCTTCTTCTTCTTCTTCTCTTCGTCGACGTTCCAGGATGACGAGCTTCTTGCTAATCGCCGGTGTCGCTGGCCGCGCTCGAGGTCTCCTTGTAAGATTCCAACGTGTGCGTCACGCGATTCTACGTCTCTTCGAACGTACGACGACGGCAAATTCGCGCATATTTCAAAACAAGAAGAAAGGAAAGGTGGATTGCGGATAGCGACGGAAAGGGGTGGGAGATGTGGAGAATGCCACTCGGGTGAGAATGGAAAAACGAAGGAGATCCGATATATATATATATATATATATATATATAGAGAGAGAGAGAGAGAGAGAGAGAGAGAAAACTACGACGACAAGAAACGTGGGAAGAACAGAGAGGAAACGGTTATCGAGAAGAATTCGTCGAGTGGCTCTCCTCTTCGAGGCCTCGGCCATTCATATCGAGCGCACCAAAGGAGTCTCTCTTTCTTTGTCCCTTTTTTTTTTTGCTTTTCTTGTTTCTTTTTTTTTTATCATTTCCTTTTTTCTTTTTCCTTTTTCTTTTTTTTCTTTTTTTTTTTTATCAAGCTCGACAATTCACACAAACCCTCCCCTTCCTCACTTCCTTCTCCTCATTCTCTTTCTCTTTTTCCTTCTTCTTCTTCTTCTTCTTCTTCTTCTTCTTTTTCTTTTTCTTGTCTTCTACTTACTAGCACACGGACTTTCACCGTCTTTTCAACGATTCAGCGAAACGCGAGATTACACTCTCTTCTTCTTTACCCGATACGAATCGTTCTATTTTTATTACTAAACACGTACGGTGTGACTCACTTATCAATACGCTTACTGTAATATACAAATTCCACTTTCCACGTGATAAATTTAAAGAAGATAGAGAAGAGGTCTTTTCAATGTCGAGCAAAAGTGATTTTTCGTAATGGTAGGGGAAAATTTCCCTATGCGAAATCTGTTACGTTCAATTGGCGATTATCGGGATCGATATTAACTCGATAATAAAGTCTTTCGTTTATTCATTCGTTATATACGACGTTTCTTCGTTAAATCGAATTCAAGTTTTATCTCATATCAATAAAAATTATATAGATATTATTGTAAAACACTTCTTTTTCTTTTTTTTATATAATAATTTTCTTTCTCTCTGTTTTTATACTTTCAATAAGTTTTCACTCGACTAAATTCAATTTCATATATTTAAAATTGATGAATAATAGCGAATAATGTTCAAAGATTTTCATGATAAAACATATGCTATTATATACGATAATTAAAAGAATCAAGAGTCTGAATGGAATTTTTTTCTTACTAATCACATGTACGAAAAGGATCTGTTACAATAGACCGATCCCAATCCTGATCTTGATTAGTTGAGGAATTATTCGTCAGTTAAGTATACTATAGTGAATCGTTCGTCGTGCGTTGTGTACATAATAGAGCCGACACAGCACGTAATCTCATCGCGTAAAAACATCGTAATGCTGAGTCGTACTTTTTAAAGGAGATTGCGAACGCGAGGGGAAGATAAAAGCGTGAGGTTAAAAATGCGCGTGAGGTTCTCTCTCTCTCTCTCTCTCTGTCTTTCATAATGAACAAAACTTACGAATTTATTAGTATACACAATTATTCGTATTCTTCTCTTGTACTTCTTTATCATATCATGTTACTACAAACTTTCTATTAAAAACAAAATTTTCAACAAAAACGTGCGAATTAAAATCAAAGAAAATATCGTTAACATTATCATATACGATAATATTATCATTATCCTAAGGCACTTAAAATATCGAGATAACAAAATTGAAAAGTATCGAATATATCGAGGATATATAGTCTCTATTCCTAAGAAATCGTCGAAAGTCGTTTTATTGATTACGAACGAGAGGGAAAGATAAAACAGAGGGCGCGAGGTCTCTCACTTTCTCTCTCTCTCTCTCTCTCTCTCTCTCTCTCTCTTTTTGTCTATTTTCCTTAATGAATAAAACGGAAGAATTTAGTCGCATACGCGTATGCTTAATTATTCCGCTGTATCTTTTCGTCGTAATTGATATAACAATCTATATCAAAAAAATATTTTGGATATAAAATCGTATGAAATAAAGTAAAGAAAATAATATCGCTTATGATAATAATGTTTTGATGACGTTAAACGTATTACTTAAATTATTGGGATAATAACAACATCGATCGAAGATCGAACGTATCGAGATACAACATACTCTGGAGAAATCGTTGAAAATTGTTTTATTGATTACGAACGAGAGGGAAAGATAAAGCAGAGGGCGCGAGGTCTCTCACTTTCTCTTTTTCTCTCTCTCTCTTTCTCTCTTTTTCTTAATGAATAAAACGCATGAATTTAGTCGCATACGCGTATTCTTTCTTATTTCGCTATATCTCTTCGTCATAATTGATATATCTATCTATATTAAAAAGTATTTTAAATATAAAACAGTGTTCGCTTAAGCGAAGAAAATTATCGCTTATGACGATAATAATATTTTTATGACGTTATATATTTAACACTTAAAATAACTAACACTCTATCTTTTTCTTAATGAATAAAACGCATAAATTTACTCGCATACGCGTATTCTTTCTTATTTCGCTATATATCTTCGTCGTAATTGATATACCAGTCACTATCAAAAAATATTTTTAATATAAAATCGTACGAATTAAAGCAAAGAAAATAATCGCGTGTGACGATAATAATATTTTTATGACGTTATATATTTAACACTTAAAATAACTAACAGTCTATCTTTTTCTTAATGAATAAAACGCATAAATTTACTCGCATACGCGTATTCTTTCTTATTTCGCTATATAACTTCGTCGTAATTGATATACCAGTCTTTATCAAAAAATATTTTTAATATAAAATCTTACGAAGTAAAGCAAAGAAAATAATCGTCTGTAACGATAATAATATATTTTATAACGTTATATATTTAACACTTAAAATAACTAATACGAATAAGACGCATTCTAGTATTCGTTCTTATTTCGTTGTAACTCTTCGGGGTAATAGATATACCAATTTATGTCAACAAATATTTTTCAGATAAAATATTTCATCACGTTATATTTATCACTTAAAATCAAATCATATAACACTTATATCTATCTTCAATGTTAATGAATAACATGCAAGAATTTATTCGCATACGCGTATTATTATTTATTTCGCTATATCTCTTCGTCGTAATTGATATACCAATCTACATTAAAAAATATTTTGAATATAAAATCGTATGAAGTAATGCAAAGAAAATTATCTCCCATATGATGATAATATTTTTATGACATTATATACTTAACACTTAAAATATTGGTATAACAACAACAATCAAATATCGGAGTTCGGAATACATCGAGATATAGAATCCTCCGGAGAAATCGTCGGAAGTCGTTTTATACCGTGGGGGATCGATTTCTTAATCGATTCTCGACATCTCGTAGCATAATTCTATCCGGAGGATTTGCACGCGTTCATCGAATATTCGTTTGCTACGTAAAGTAGTAAATCTCGAGGATACACGCGCCGTTATTATTATATCCCTCTAAGTAAATTACTTACTTACGTAGAGTAATAATCTAAATTGAGCTTTTTTCTTTCTTTCTTTCTTTTTCTTCATTTTATTTTTCTCCTTTTTCTCTCTTTCTTCTGTGTGTGTGTGTGTGTTTTTTTTCCCACGAAACATGTCGTAATTTTTTTTTTTCCATTGAGAGAAACGGCACGTGGAGAAACGATAAAATATAATGACGCGATTTTGATAAAGACCGAATATAATCGGCGAATTAATGAGACACGGGAAAAAAGAATGAGCGTGTTTCGACGTAATAATCCAATACGTTACTCGTAAGATCGATTTTTTCATTTGGTTCGCGTGACGTTGATGAAAGAAAAGAACTTCGTGATAGTCAATCGGACAATGATCGCATTTGTTCATCGTGTTTTCGAGAACCGTCTCTCACGAAAGCATCGCCGACTTCCATCGGACATTTTTTCCGATCACATCCAAGGTTAAAAGTCCAAGGTGCATTTGTACACAGGTAGGTAGGTAGGTAGGTAGGTAGGTAGATAGAAAGAATAGAGGTGGGTATCGACTCGAACGATCTGGAATGGAAAAGTACAGAGGCGTATGAGAAAAGGAAACGTAAATCATGACGATGATGAGAGCACTCGAACGAGATACTAGTTCATATAGATCTCGAACAGATAGATAAAAGGAAGAAAGAAAGGGAAGGAAAAAAGAGAGAGAGAGAGAGAGAGAGAGAGAAAGAAAAAAAAATTATCGTATTGCAAAGTCTATATTGCAAATTTTCTCTTTTGCTTTTTTTTCTTTTTTTAATTCGAAAATTTGCGTATCGTGTATACTCCAGCGATATCCGTCTACCCTTAACCCCTAACCCCATTCCTCTGACGCATCTCGTTGGAATAATTTTTTTCAATATTCCACGTGATGGAATATTTTTTTTCTTACGGAAACATTTTCACATTACACGAGCAAACGTTACTCCGTATCTTGCCGAGACTGTTCATCCCCCTTCGATCGATAATACCGTCTCCCTCTCACCACTGCAAAAATGCGACCCGACTACGAATCAGCCTATGGCAATGCGCCACGTGAATCCCGTGTAGGGATTCAAGGGATAGGAAGGTGGCTGTGTCTACCGATGACGCATTAGCGCGTCATTCCAAGGATAAAGGGTATGGGGTTAGCGTGAATCAGGATCACCTTTTGCCAAGTTTCACAGACGTCGAATTATTTTAAAAGGTGATTCTATATCGTTACGTCAGGGATGCACATTGAAAGAGGTAAGGGAGAGAGAGAGAGAGAGAAAAAAAGAAAAAGAAGAAGAAGGAAAAAAAAAGTTCGCGCGACGATCATAATGACGTATATATAGTTACCAATATAGGATAATACAATCGGAGGATGACTTTTAAATAAATTTCCATGCTTATACTTGGAGATATCTTCGTGTGCCTAGATAATTAAATTAACATTTCGTCGGTAGGCGTAAAATTGATTCGAATGCCGCTCTCCGAGTCGAATCCACTTGTCGAACCCGAAACTCGACCTTTTTTGTTTTTTTTTCTTCTTCTTTCCTTTTTATTTTCTTTCTTTCTTTTTTTCTTGGTTGCAGCTCGCAGCAACAAGATTCAGGTTGATCCTGAAAGAGGAAGAAGCCGATAGATAGAATCCTTAACGCCTATAGAAACCTTGCTTGCCTTTTTTCTCTCTTTCTCTCTCTCTCTCTCTCTCTCTCATTCTTGAATCATATTTGAGCGTGATTAAGCGATGCCCGTCTATCGAAGTAAGGAATATCCTACGCGTGGAAGCTTGCACGACACAAACAAGGTAAGAAGGTTGCATCATCCATTCCAGTGAGAGGATAAATTTCTTAGAAGTTGCGGGGCTGTAGGTACTTACTTACGTGTGGACTCACGCGCAAGCCAACGGCGCTTCTCTCTTTGGGATTCCGTATCGGTTCTCAGACTGGTTGGAGACGTGCGCATCGGTCACCACGTGTCCTAAGATATTGCGTCTTATTCGCCGCTCGAGTTGTCCTTGAGAGCGAAATCGCCTTCGAGAGCTTGGACGCGTCGACGCGACCTTAACCCTTGTTTACCAGCGAGGACCAATAGATATATATATATACACATATATATATATATATACATATGTATATACTTTTGACTCTCGATTCTTTGAGGACTTTCGACTCTCCGCTTCGTGCGTGCCCATCACGAATGCACGAACAATAGACTTCTTGATTTATAAAAAAAAAAAAGAAAAAAAAGGAAAGAAAGAAAAAAAAATTGTAATCTTCTTGATCACGTATCTAAATCATTCCTTTTTTAATTTGTTTGTTCGTTCGTTCGTTTGTTTTATCGGCAAGAATTGATCGATATTGAAAAACGAACTGTATATACTCATTTGCCTACACGATCATCTATATCGTCGCCTAAGCGCTTACCTAACATCGGAATACGACGACGAATTTTCAGACTTTTTCAACTCTCCTTTTACCTTGACGATTACGTCTTACAATGACATAATAACAAAAAGTCTTTTACGGTAAACTTGCGAACGATTCTAATTTATCTCGTTGTTTCGCGCGAATGTTTCCTTCGAAAACTATCGTATCTGTCATTCGATTTACTTTCGTTTGCTCCCTTCCCCTCCCCCTCCCACCTCCCCTCCCACCGATCGTGTTAGGAGAGATAATTTTTAGGAAAAGAGAAAGGAGTTTCCGGATTGGCGCTCCTTAATTATATCGAGGTAAAGTAAGGGGCTATGTCCGTGGTGGATGTATGTACATATATATATATGCATATATATATATACATATATATACTTCCATAGAAGCACGTGTATATACGATGCGGAATTACGTTCACGGTAGACGATAGACACGATTATACACGTGCATAGATAGAATACGTATATAGGTTTCTAGTATATGTGTTGTACGCGTATAAAAGCCGCAAGGCTCGTAGTACGCTGGGCGCGTTTTCCGCGTTCATTGCCCTCCGCTAGACGGGAGTTAACGTCTCGCACGAAAACGTGAGCGCGCTAGATCGGATCAAGGATTATAAGCCGCGTAAAATATATTTTATTCGCCATCTCGTTCCACCGGACAGATAACCATTACCAATCGCACACCACACGTGGCGGAAACGTGCCGCGTTGACCAGCTGCACGGGTAGGTCCTCGTGACCACTTCAGAGGGAGCTATCGGTCCTGCGAGATACTTGACCCGAGAGAACACACACGAACAAGTAGAGAAAAGGTATGTGTGTGTGTCTGTGTTTGTTTGTTTGTACGTGTGCGTAGTTAACGTATATGTATATACACACATGTAAGATCTCGTTCGCACGTGGGAGCGTTTAAAGTTTTATTACTCCGAGATATCGTGTGCGAGATAGAACGTAGAATTTGTTCCGCACTCGAGTCGTTTCAGATGAATTTCCGTGGAATAAGGAATCTTAAGGAAATAAATGATAAGGAGAGCGTATGAAAAGGTCGTTCGGAGATCGTTTTTAATTCCGATTATTTTATCGGGCAATTTAAAAGGACACAATGTTTCTTTGAAACGTATCGATTATCAACGATCGCAGAAGATATAGTTTTATCGTTTTTATCGAAAGAGATATACTTATGTATATATTTTTATATCTTTGTTATTGTTCGAAGTTGACTTTGAGTCGCGAGACGAGAGGGGTAGTTGTATTAATTATTTAGAAACGCAGTAGTCGTAAGATTTTCTCACAGTAAGAATGTCGTTCGTTGTTTCTTTACTTTACTTACGCATTTATTTCTCGTCTCCGTACATATGTATGTACGTATGTATAGGTGTAATTATATAGATATCTCCTCGCTTAGAAGAATGAATAGCCAGTCTGGTGTGTATTTTTAAAACCGCAACTGGTACGCGGCCGCGGTCGATCCAGTATGCTAATCGTTAATGTGTCTCAAACGTAATAATAAAGTTAAATCGGTTGAATGTTTGTTTATCGATACGCAACATAACGCATAATGGAAAGTAAAACGAATCATCGATTGTCTGACTCTGTGCCGACGGGTCTCACTGATGATATATAGGGTGGAATGAAAACGTAGGGGAAATTTGAAGCTTCGAACGATGGCGGAACGTAGATGTAACTTCGTTTCCTGTATTACGAGCTACTAACGAGTTACTGCGTTCGATGAAATAGCAAACGAGGCAATGGAATTGACGGTCGTGAGAAAAAAAAGAGACAGAGAGAAAAAGAGAGAGAAAAGTAAGAAAAAGAAGAACGAAATATGTTTTTAAGAGTTTCTATCATTTTTTTCATGAAACATGAATTATGGAAGTCGAACTCAAAAGAAGCACACACGCATACACATACGTACGCTTGCAAATGATCAAAAAATATCATCGTTAAAGAAATATCTATATATACGAATGATTGTAACCACTTCCTTTGGTATACAAAGAGTAGTAGTAGAAAGAATTAAAAAAAAAAAAAAAAAAAAAAAGAAAAGAAAAAAGAAAACAGGGCGCATTACGACGACCCTGGGATTATACAACGTGCATTCCTGTTTTCATCGGCTATTCATGCGTATATAACGCACGCGTGAATTACGCAACAATCGAAACAAAAAAAAAAGAAAAAATAAAAAAGAAGAAGAAAAAAGAATAAATAAAGAGAGAGAGAGAGAGAGAGAGAGAGAAATAAAAGGAAGGTGCATGCTTACTACGCATGGACAAAAAAAGGGTGCCGCTCACTTTTGCTAATTCACCGTATCACTCTCTTGTAATCATTGTAATACATGCATGCTTTGAAACATTTATTCGCACAGTGGACAATAAAACGTTTAACGACGTTGACACCTCTTGTAAGTTCCGATTAATTCCGATGAAAATCGAGATGTATCGCGATAAAGTTTTACTTGTTCTAATTTTTCTTTCCTTTCTGAGATTATCATCGTCATCATTACCATCATCATCATCATTATTATTATTATTATTATTATTATTATTATTATTATTATTATTATTATTATTATTATTATTATAATTTTTGTATTTTTCTTTTAAAAAATTTCTTTTCAAAAGAAATATTTATCATATAAATTTACGATATTATATAAGATAAAATTATTAAAGAGCTTTTTTTGATAGAAATTTTTTTCTCTTTAAATACAAGGACATTTAAATACGAGCACATTTTTCTATTACTCTTTTTAAAAATTTCTTTTTAAGAGAAATATTTATCATACGAATTAAAAATGTTATACGAAATAAACTTATTAAAAATTTCTTTTTGAAAGAAATGTTTTTTTCTTCTTTTAAATAAATACGAGAACATTTAAATACAAGCATATTTTTCCATGTTTCTTTTTTCTAGAAATACAGAGTCTGTTTCAAATAGCACCGAGAGATCTCAATGAAATACTAATCCTAAGAGTATTTCGAAATAGTACAACGGGCTTCGATTGTAATTGCGTCACTAACGACATAGGAGCATATATAGAATCACTGTCGCTCTCAGTGTAAACGGTAGTAAACGCGCTACGTCTAACAGTCTCTCCTCTCTTCGTCCTCGTCTTTTCCTTCTTCGACGTGCGTGTTTCCCCTCTTGTCTCCCTTCTCTTTCTATCTTGATGTCACTCGTCTGTATACGCTCGTATATACAACTCGTGACCACACTCGTGTGCAAACAGAGACAGACATCAGTGCGAAATCACTTTCTTCCAAAGGATCGAAACGACTTTTTTTACTATGTCTTTCGTACGAGTTTATTAAGATTCTACGAAATATTCGATGCGTATCTCTGAAATTTATTAATATGCAATTAGTGCGGATCTCGTTTATTATACGATCATTTAGCTATCATAAATGCGTACGTCATTTAGCGATCATAAATATGTACGATTTGATTGGTACGGATCATAGATCCTTTGAGAAACGTATTCTTTTTTTTTCTTTTTTATTCGATCAACTTTATAATTCAAAGATTGTAAATTACACACGCATATATATTATATATGTAAATATACATATTGTATATAGTATATATAAACATGTATGATATTTGTACGCACACATACATATACATAAAAAAGGAGAGAGAGAGAGAGATATTTGTATATCAAAATTATATTCGAGCTGATCAAGAAGTACAATGATAAATATTAAAATTTTGTAAAGTTGTTTTTTCTTATAGTGTGCATTTTTGGATGCGACGCGCTGCTTTCTCTCTTTCTCTCTCTATTTCTCTATTCGTTCCTTTTCTTTCACCCACTCGCGAATTGACGCACGAATGCAGTAGATCGTTTTTTCTACGAATCGTCTAATATCTTACTCATCTGCGTCATCCGCCCAGAAAATGCTAAACAGAAAAGAATTTTAATGGATACGAGGGAGTATTATAATGGACCGAACGACTACGCATGTCGAATCATTCGGAATTCAAATTGACTAAAATTCCATGAACTAAAAACTAGAAAGAAAAATTCGTATATTTAGACAATAATGTGGTAGACCGCTAATGGATCTTCGATTTTATAAAGAAAGATATAAACGATTCTTCCCCGTTTCGTGAAAAAAAAAGAAGAAAGAAAAAAGATAATAAAAAGAAAAAAAAAACAGAAAAAAAGAAAAACAAATCGTAATTCGACGATACGTCGCGTCAGCCGCAGCGCGTCTCTTGTTCACCTTTTTGCAGGCTTCTCTTTCCCCCATAAACCCCGAGTGTTAATTTTCAACTTGCGAATTCCGCATCGAATCGAGCAATACGAAGGAGACAACCGGAAAGTTAAACGCAAATCGAAGGGATCCTTTCAGCCATCCAGTATTTCCATACTTCCTATTCGTCTCGCGTTACGTCGCCTTTTTATGACGGCCGTATATTTTCGTATCATTCGCAGTTATATGATCGTCGTACTGGTGCAACAATACGAAACTAAAACTTTGTTCGAAATGCAAATGGAATCAAATAGACGAAAATATCGGAATACCTTGAAAATGGAAGCTGATAATAAAAAGATCGTCTCGGATATTTTCACGAGATCCGTGAGGATATGATACCGCAATATCGTTTTAAATTCTTCGAATAACGTTGCTAACGTAACCCTTCATGACGTAAGAAATATGTTCGAATTTAAAAGGACAGAGAGAGAGAGAGAGAGAGAGAGAGAGAGAGAGAGAGAGAATTTTTATCGAAGGCCGCAGGGATATTTTTTTTTATACGAATTCCATGGATCACGAATTGGAACCATCCCGATGGAACGCTGCAAATGATCGTAAGAATCGTTCGAGGATAGAAAAATCCTTGGATCACCGATAGGTACCTGCATACGTATATACATATATACATCATACATACGTTCCGTTCGCCGATCGGTAAATAATAACAGAGACAAAAGTCATTTGTCGGCACGCGGCAAGCCGCATGTCTACCGCATCATACCGCGTGAATGGAACCGTGCCTCGCAATATTGTCTCGCTTTTGTTTGCCCGTCGAGGACGAGGTTTCATGTTTCGGAGACACCGCATATATAATTTCCTGTTGACGATTCTAACGTTAATTTTCCAAATAGCGAGTTTTGTTTGATAGATTTACCCACATACATATAGACGTACGTACGTACGTACATACATCCGACGTGTGAAACAAAACTTATGTAAAATTCATGTAAGATCGTCTCGGTATGTTCCGAACCAAGTACTTACCTACATATTATAATTACTGACTGATCGAATGATTTAATAGATCGACCGACGTAGTAGGTACTCGCCGTCAGAGAATAACACGTACCACATACGCGTGCGTATAGACTCGGTAGAGTACCTGCGGGTCAACGTCCTTTCGAAGGTTCGGATCGTAATAAGAGCGAGTGCGCAGTACCGTCGCATACCGATCTATCGGTGCAAACGACTGGTCACAGGAACGGATCGATCCCGTACAAATAACGTTTATCTATCTTTCTTTTACAACGAATACAAATGATCATTTTCATTCGTCCGATAATTTCAAGTTATTACGCGTATCACGTATATTGATTGACAACGCGATTCATTAATGAAATCTAACGATTAAATTCCTATCGATCTTTTACACGTCGACTTTAATATCAAACGCGAGAAAATCATTCAACTTGCGAACGAATGAGCGCACGCGCACGCACCTTCCAAGAAAATGAATGAAAATGAAAATATAAATACGTATTTCTTGTTCGGCTCGTTTACTCGTCGAGTTAATACGCTCCTGATCAGGTGGGGGAGGGGAGACGGGAACGTTTCCTCGAGGTTTCCTGTTAGACAGACTCGCGTTGACATTTCGATCTCGTTGCGAGCCAATCCCTGCCAATCACCCTGCGCGCTTGTAATTCTTCGCCGTGGTTTGCCGACCTCATCGTCCTCTCTCCCTCTTACAATAAATTTCCGCGAACGGGATTGTACTCGCGCGTTCTCTTGTTCTAGTTTCGTTAAAAGCGACCTCGCCGGTGATGCATTAATTCAGTGATTTCATTTTCTCGCCGATCACCGATCACAGGATTTCATACGTACTCGATTCGTTATACATCGTTCGTACGAAGTACTGTCGTTATTATTGTATTATATAACAGAAAAATATTCCATCGGAAAGCTAGCAATATTTATTTTCTTATATTAATAAAATCGGATCATCGTGTAATTCGAATTCGATGAAATTCGAACGATTTAAGATCGTTCGAGCGTCGATGATCCAACCGATCGAGAGATGTATGGGTCCGTTGATTTCTCGAAAAAAAAAAAAATATATAAAATTGGAAGGGTTAAGAAAGATGCTTCATTGTCCGTTCTTTTCTCGTTTACGGTACATTAGCGTTTGTCACTTTTACTGTTGACTGGGGTTACTCGAGCATTGACCGCTCGCTCGTCCGTCCATTCAACGTGCATTACTATGGCGGCAAGCGTGCTCGTGCATATACACTCCGTAGATCCTCTTTTTGTTTCCTCGGTTACACGTGCTCGGTCCTTCCTATTCATTCGTTTTGCATACCCCATTGTAAACAGAAGTTAAGATAGATAGATAGATAGACAGACAGACAGACAGATAGATAGATAAATAGATAGATAGATAGATAGAAAGATAGAGACAGACAGATAGAAAGAAAAAGAAAGAGAGAGAGAGAGAGAAAGAGAGTACCAATATACGATGCTATTGAACGGTGCAACGCGATCGACGAACGATCAATGTACGATCGTAAAGCGGATCGTGGAGACGCGCAATGGATGCCATTAGGAGGGAGTCACGTAGAATTGCATGGGTAGCCTGACAACTAAATCGAACTTTATATGGGGTAGCTTACGTAGGTGCGAACGGCATAACCGATCGTTTTCTTACCGATCGTTAAACGTTTTAAACGTTCTCCTTCATCGGCACTCCCCTCATCTCCTCCCTCTCTATCTCTCTCTCTCTCTCTCTAACACGTCGTCGTTGTTGTTGTTATTGTCGCAGGTGCATTGCCCCCTTGGCCGATGTTGTTGCACTTCTATCTCTACCGAGCGAAAGGCGCGAGCTCGAGCGACATTTCGTACGTGAGTACGCGCCCCCTTTGCGCTCTGGCCGCTCTTGCTCTTTGCAAAACGGCTGTTCGCGTGCGCGCACGTGACTTTACGCACGAGCACGCTCCGCGGAAAAACGATTCCTGTTTCTTCGAGTTTGACAAGGAGAAAGAATACGAGATAGAGAGATAGATAGAGAGAGACAGACATAGAGAAATAGATAAAGATAGAGAACGACGGGAAATTCGCAGGAAACTTGCTCACCCCTTTGGAATGTTCGGATCGCGTTTGTCTCGACAACGACAAACCTGAACCTTTCGTTTGTCTTTCCCTCCTCTCTCTATCCTTTTCTCCTCCTTACCTGTCCACTCACCTAGCACCTTTTCAAACGTACATACATACGTTTCCATCCTTCGGTAATTAAGTATATTCTCGTGGTTATACATATATATATATATATATATATAATATATATATATATATAAGCGATTGTTAGGCGGTATGTCTGTTAATTACCGACGTTCTTATCCCAGGTTATTGCCAACACGTTGCCGACAAATTGAATGCGATTGAAAAACTCGATCTTTTTGTGTTTCCTTTCACGGTGTTTACGTTTGCCTGTATGCATTGAGTTACACAGAGTTATAATAACCAATCTTTTTTAACTAGTAGCTTCCTTGGATAATTATCTACCGTTCGTTGATTCTATACGCCGGGAACGCAATCAAACAAGATAATATTCCTTTTGTAATGTTGAAATCTATATAATTTTTTATCGTTCGTCGATTATCGTATTAAATAATTACGTGTATGTGGTATGTATGTATGTACAAACGTCAATACGTGTAGCGTACGATCGATCGTAACGAGAGTCTCGATCTTTTCTTTTTTAACTTTTCTTTCCTTCTTTCATTTTGTTCGTTCCTTCTCTTCTTCTTCTCCTTCTTTCGTTTTTAATTTTCGATTTCACAGATTTTCGCAATTTTTTCTTATCCTTGTTTTTCTTTTTCTTAATCGTAAGTTACCCACGTGTTATGCAGATACATTTAACGAAAGTTTAATATCATTAGAGTGTTTGCGTTTACTCGAAAGAAGATGAGAGAGAGAAACGAGAGGAAATAAGGAGAGGAGATAGAGGTGCGATCGGCCGCGCGAATCGTGACGTAATAAGGCGCGTTCGCGCGCAAATATACGAGCGGACGCTGACGCCTTCCTCGCGTAGCCGGCGCGGCGCGACGCGGGCTCCTCGCGTCCTCCTTAGACTTCCCCGTTCATCCGGTACGTTTCTTGAGGTCTTTGAACCCGTGCTCACCGATTTCCGCGACGATCTCCGCGCCGATTCTTGCCTCCGCCTTCTTGACTCCGATGAATTTCGCGCTTGCAAAATCAACGCATATGACCCGTGCTGTGATACTCTTTGTATCCTCTTAAAGCGTGTTTAGCGAATTATTATTATTCTTGTTGTGGTTATTATTATTATTTTTTTTTATAAACATTTATACTCGATGTACTTCCGATACGTATACGTAAAAACGAAAGCTCGTGTTCGTTTTATTGAGAAATCTTCATGAGAGAGTCAAAGAAAAAGGAAATGGAGAGGAAAAGAAGAAAAGAAGTGCTTCTGATCAGATTGATAATTTTTACTCTACAATTTTTTCTTTTATTTTATATTCTTTATTTATATATGTATGTATGTACGTATGTATAAGTATATAGAAGATAATTTAGAAGAGAATTGAAGAAATTGGATGCGTATGAAAAAATACACGTGCGTTAAAATCGATAAATTTGTATTTTTTAGATACGTGTATTCCCCGTGTTAATCTCTTATCTAATTGAGAAATAAATTTGTCTCGAATTTAAAGGATAAGGTCAGGAAAGATAAATAGTAACCATAAGAATTTCTATGATATTTGTTCGTCTCTACAAGTTGAATGTCCTCACAGAGGAGATGGGATATTGCAAAACGCGTGCACGTAAAGTTCATCGTAAAAGGCGGAGAAGGGCAGTCCTTTTTAATAATATCGCCGATATCGACCAATCGATCGCAACCCGCGAGTTTAGAGTTCGATGACCTCTGTCGAGTAGCCGAATTCGCCGAGAGCGTTCTATGGAAGCTTATGGATGCTGTGTATGTAAATACGATTTGAAATTTATTTGATTACCATATCTCTCTCTCTCTCTGTCTCTCTTTGGTATTTACATAGTCGAAATAACATAAGATCCTAATAAGTGATGTTCTTTGCTGGTGTAACGTATCTCGATAGGAGGCACATTAAAGATAGAAATCTTTATTAGATGATTAGAAAATGAAACAGAAATATTCTCGTTAATTCTCGTCTGGCAAGAAACACACACACGCGCGCGTACGTATAGAGAGATTTCGTATATTTAAAATACTATCAATAATTTGATGTTAGTTCGATTTAAATTTAAGTTTTCGCTTCGTTCTCTCTTTCTCTCTCTTTCTCTCTTGGAATATCATCAAAGTTGAGTGGATAGCAATAGGTCATATGGGCCGAGACGAAAGTCTATTACCATTGAATCTTCGTCGAATCGATCTCACGAGGTTCGAATCGCGGAAGCGTATGCGAGTCAGGGCAAAGAAGAATAAGAAAAAGAAAAAGTTGAAGTCGAAGTCGAAGAGGAGAAGATCGAAGGGGAGGTCGAAGAGGAGGTCGAAGAGGAGTGCGGCCTTTAAACCACGGGTTCGATGACCTCCCAAATTAAAGACAACTCGCTGTTGCTCTTCCTCGTGTCGTTGTAACCGTTCATGAAGTCAAACGAATTCGGAGCTTTCGGTCAATCGGCTAGGCCAACTAACGTCGTTTCAACGTAGTTCGACGTAGTAGAAGAGGACGAAGGACGAGGACGAGGACGAGGACGAGAACGAAGAGTTAGAACAAGAAGAAGAAGAAGAAGAAGAAGAAGGAAGAGGAAGACGAAGACGAAGACGAAGTTTAAACTTCTGACGCAAGGGTCATCATCGACGAAAACATCGATCGTCACAAGTAGGGACGAAAAAGACGGTACTCCGAGTGCGGCACTTAGGCCACTTTGCCGGTCATTCACCTCGCTTGTCGAGTTCGCTCGAAGCGCCGCTCTTATTCGCCTCGTTTCGCAGTATCGCGAGGCTTCTTCTCATCGTTCGATATCAGCACCATCTCCTTCCCATCAGCCAAATTTTCTTTCGCAAATTTTATCTCGAAGTACGATCGCCGTTTTATATATACATATATACGCATCGCGTTATCATTCGCTATCCTTCGCTTCCTACCTTCCCAAGAGCGTTTCTTAATTATTATCATTATTTCATTATAGATCGTAGCACGTGAAGTCTCTCTTCAATAACATTTCGAAAATTCTTAATTGTCAGCTGGAAGGTGTCCAATGAAAGATCGAAATGTTCCGAACTAGTCTCAACGAGGCTATAATTTTTGGCAATTGTTCAAAGGATCTTCGATTCGTTCTCCTTGGTCCGATAATTATATTCCCTAAGGGAACAGATACTTTATACATACGTACGTATATATATATATATATATATATATATATATATATATGTATATAGAGTTATATATGTGTTAGTAATACGTTCTCTATTTTCGACGTTAACTTCGTGCACGCGATTCGTTTCCTAGATAAATCAACGATACTTAGTAAGGTATACTCAATACGCGTTATTGTCGCGATTTATCGCGTGATTTTAATGCGTAGTTTTGGATTATGTTTCTTCCAGGTTCTCGCGTGTCACGTAAGACGGGATTTTAACCGCTGGATACTCAACGTTAGAAACATTATCTCATGCGAACAGCTGCGTTCTAATTGCAAACGTAGCCAAATGTAATTACCGTGTAGTACCGCGTGAATACCTATCTTACATTTTAAGTACTACTATGTATTTACACGTTCGATCGTTCCTTCGAGCAAACGTTCGCGTACCGCCGGCAACGTTATCATTTTAATTAGAACGTCGATGTGTCAGCGATAAAAGAGACTCGTTCCAGATTTTAAAAGGAGCACCTTAGTTTGATACACTATAAGAGACACATGTACTTACGTATAGATATATACTATGCAAAATTAAATGGTTCCTCTCGTTTATGCGTTATTAAAAAGTTTTTACTTCCTATCGAGATAAGTCCTCGTAATAGACATTATCGAAATGTGGGTTAACACCCGCGGCTGATAAAAAGAAAAAGAAAATGAATGAAAGAAAGGAAGAACAAGAAAGGAAAAAAAGAAAAGAAAAAAAGTTCTTTCGACGCATCAAACATGATCGTTAATCAGGTGTGTAGTTACGGAGAACGGCTTCTAGTCAGGCCGCACTTTAGCGTTTTCTTCTTCTCTTCGTTTTAGAATAATACCTGTTTATATCGAACGCCTCGTACAAAGGTACAAAGATACGGCCAAATCGTTCGATAGATCTTTCTTCGCACGATCGCGAACGATCTCTCCTTTTTTTTCTTTTCTTTTCTTTTTTTCTTTTCTTTTCTTTTCTTTTCACATTCCTACGAGATTAGAATATCTTCGAACAAAACGCGACGAAATCGAGTGACGAAAGTCACGTTAATAATTAATTACTTTCATTCCACTTAACCAATCATTAATTTGCGATAAGCAAACGTGTGAGCTTAATAAAGGAAGGAATGAAAAAAAAAAAGAAAAAAGATTTTACATCGGCTCCACCGATTTTCGCAATTGCGCGTCCCTGTTTTAATAAAGACGGACCGTAGGAATGCAAATAACGCGATTCGTATGTTGCTTAGCAAAGCTGCTTTAAAAGAATCGACTCAGCCATTTCGACGATCCTTTCCATTGAAAGCGTCCGATGCTTTGTGATCGACTACTCGATAATAATGCGGATTAAGCCTCGTACGTGTTGCATAATTTGACCTATTACTTGCCGTTACGAACTGTAACACGTATGTATGTACATATTTGCGTACGAGTTAAAAATGAAAATTACAACATAGTTGAGCCGTTGAAAAATCGATCGATCGATTATATTTCCTACGATACATTTCGGACAATGATCAGATAGTAAGGAATCAGATTAGATACGATTGCGATGACAATAAAATTAATTATTCATAAAAAAGTACTGTCAAAGGGTTTCGAAGATTTTGATTAAACGATTTAACAATTTATTCGTAATGTTTATAGGTTTTGTTTACGAATAGAGAGACAAACAAAGGACTTTCTACTTACAAATAGAACGCTTCCGTCGTTATAGATACGATCCGAAAATTGAATAATTTCATTGACGGTTTATACTCATCGAGGTTTGTCCTTCGGCACGTATTAACCCGTTTATATCCACGTGTATTTCTACAGTGGGGTTGTGTGACGCATCGATCGTCAAAGCACGGCACGGTCAGCGATCGGCTTACGAGACCGTAATTGAGAATATTTCGACGATGCGGCATTATTCGGTCTTCCTCACTGGGTCATTGAATTTGTCGTATCGACGAGAAAATTTTGGAAATTGCATTTATAATTACCAATCGCGATTACTTCAACAATAATTATTAAAACGGATTGATATATCAATACATTTCGATAACGTTTATTAAAAGACATATCAAGTAATTTAATCCTTCTAAGTATAATCTATTATGAAAGACTATGTCTATTTTGAAAGATGTTTTCGGATAGCGCGGGTTCAGCGATCGATGTTTAAAGTCGAGAAGGGGGCCTTCGTATCGTCGATGTCTCGTTGGAGAGCCATCGAAAGAGTTTCTCTCTCTCTCTCTCTCTCTCTCTCTCTTTCTCTCATATATATACATACACATACATACATAGAGAAAGAAAAAGAGAGAGAGAGAGAGAGAGAAAGAGAAAAACATACACCCTCTCTCATCGTCTCTCTCTCTCTCTCTCTCTCTCTCTCTCTTTCTGTTTCTCTCTCTTTCTCTTCTTTGCGATGGGTTGCTTGCCGGGTCCAACAAGAAGACTCGTCGAAAATTTCGGCTACAAAGGAGACCTCGGGGTTCATCGACCCGTTGGTAGTGGTCAGTGATGGTAACGGGCGAGCGAGCGAGCAGCAACCAGGCTACCAGTCCATCCGTACGGACACATCGTTCGGTCCTTCACCCGCCATTATCCCGACGGTTACGTACGCGCACGTAGTACACGTGCTCGCAATATATCGTCGCGCGAGCCTCGAGAGTCACGAGGAAAATACGCTTCGTTTACAGGGAAGACCTCGTCCGGTGCATCGTAAGTGCTCCTCCGCTACTTTTCTCTTCTCTTTGTCACATCCTCCACTCAAGATCGATTCAAACGTCACTCTTCTCTCTCTCTCTCTCTCTCTCTCTCTCTCTGTCTTTTTGTTTTGTTTTGTTTTGTTTGTTTTTTTAGGATCTTTTTCTCTCTTTCTCTATCTCTTCTTCTTCTTCTTCTTTTTCTCGATGATACGTTATACGAATTTTTACACAGTGATAGATACTTCCGATCGAAAGCAAGTACTTGCTTATTTAGTTTCGTTAGCTAGTCTTCCATCAATGATATTATTGTACTACTGTTACTACTACTTCTACTACTACTACTATTATTACTGTTATTACTGCTATTACTACTACTAGTACTACTACTACTACTACTACTACTACTACTACTACTGTTCTTATTACTACTGCTACTACTGCCAGCGACAATTGTTTGAAGAATTATTAATTTAGATAAGGATCTACGATATAAAGATATCGACGAGGGGTCATTGAACTCGGTAACAAGTCAACAATATAGTTATCGGTACTTAGTCCATCCGAAAAGTACTCGAGGGACGATTAACAGACGGATTTAAGTTGTCGATAACGAGCAAACTCGTCTCATTTTTATATTTGTTAAAGATAACTTCAACTTCGTATATATGTATATATGTATATACACATGTATATATGTATATCAGTGGTAGACTCATCGAGTAATTAATGTTTCCCGATAAATCGAAATAACGGATAAGGTAAGTTAACTAAGTAAGTACGTCGCGGTTAAACGTTGATATCGTGAGAAATTTTCGTTGGTAAGACGGTAAACGTTGATCATTTTCAGAAAATATCAACGATTCGACGATTTATTTTGTAGTCATTGAATTCCATCCTCCTCCAATTGAGATATCGCAATCGGTTTCGTCAACGAAACGATCGACGACCTGATCGACGACCTGATCGACGACCCCTTGCGCAACAATCACGCGCATCATCATATCTAAATTCGTATTTACGTTTGCATCATATCGCATCGTCCGTACGAGAGAGAGCAAAAGAGATAGATAGAGATAGAGAGAGAGACAGAGAGAAAGAGAAAGAGAAAAAGAAAGAGAAAAAGAGAAAGAGAGAGAGAGAAAGAGAGAGAGAGAGAGAGATCGACGTCCTCCTCGAAAGAAAAGCGTACCTAATCCGTTTTTCCGCCGGGGAAAGCCTCGGACGTTGAGCGCATCGCAATTGCAGTTACCTCGATCGAAACGTACCGCCTACCGATTAGCACACGAGCCATTGATCCGCGAGAGAGCACCTTTCGAATCGTTAGGCGAATCGTCCATCGGTCGCTTCGCAATATCGTCGGAAATTTTATCCCAACGTTTAACGATAAGGCCACGAAACGACAAGACCACAGAGTTCAAAAGGTTACTACCGATCTTTGATTAATAACTTTTACGGAAAAAAGACGCTTTTTCTAAAATGTAATCGGAATAGAAAGCATACTCGTGTAGTTTCGTCGTGTAGCACGTGTTGATATCATTCAATGTCTAATTGTTAGACCAGAGAATTACTCGCTAATTACTTCATTGTTGTCTTCTTTTTTTTTTTTTAATATCGTCCATATGGATTATGAAGCTAGATAGTTGAGGTTTTTTAGGGTGCGTGTTACACGAACTAACGCAAAATATAAAAGAAAGTAATTTAAAGGTACATCTTTGTTTGGTCTTCGCGATAACTCTTGACATTCGTCATCTATCCACTGTTACGATCATTTTAACGTTCACTCGACAATTTTTTTCTGAATTAGTTACGAAGTACTGCGGGGGAGGGAGGAAGGGAAAAAATGAATATTTCTTTATTTCTTGGAATTAATCGAGCGAACATTAGCACCTTGCATTATCGAGTCCAACGCGGATCAATGTATCCAATGTAAATTAATAGTAACGTAGATCAGTAGGTTATTTAAAAAGAAGAAAGAAAAAAGAAAAGAAAAAAAGATAAAAAGAGAATGATTAGATATATGTATGTATCCTTTGATTCTTGTTGTTATTACCATTATCGATGACGTGTGAGAAACGTAAGAAATGAGGGAAAAAAAAAGGAAAAAGAAAAAAAAAGAAAAGAGAAAAAAAAAAGCAAAGTACGAAGAGTGGACGAACGAGAAGACTGCTATGTGTGCGTACGGACATGGCACGTGTACTGAAACGCGTAAAGATCCGAGACGAAGTCGATGATCGAGAAATTCATCGATTAAATTCGAGTCGGAGGATCATTGATCGCGATGGCCTTCTCTGGTGGATAGGGGTCGAGTGCGGCTTGCTTTTGCTCTTTGTCCATTTTGTTTGTTATTTCCGCCGACACGAGGAGACCAACAAAATTGATCGGCCAGTCAACCTACCGATTGCGCGAATTATTTTAACTCGTGTCGGGCTTATCGGACAGGTCCTCTTCTTCTTGTCGGAACGTTATGCTTCGATTCTTTTAAAATTCAAAGGTTAAATTCGTTGAAATCGAAGACAAACATAATACAGAGAAAATAAAAAATACGATGCCCTTTTTCCTTTTTTTTTCATTTTTTCTTTTTTAATTTCATTTTTTTCTCGATATATTTCTTTTCTTTTCTTTTCTCTCTCCCATTCTTTTCTTCTTTTTCGAAAGAAGAGAAAAAATTCGTCAAAAATATTGCATAAACTTCGATGATGTTAACTTAAAGAGAAACGGAGAGAAAGAGAAAAAGAAAGTAAATGCGCTTGGAAACGTTTGTATCAATAGTAAACATTTGAAATGATGCAATATAGTTTTTGTAACTAAAATTAAAACGATCGTGTCAAGTTGGATTATCATTAATTCTGATTCGGGTCAACGATCTTACAATTAGCGATCGAATTAAAACGTCGTAGCGTTATTGGAGAAACGTTATTAAAAGAGACACGTTTTATCTAACGATCTTTTGTAATTTTTCTTGATATATCAAGTAGAAATTATATAACTCGCGCTATTGCACGACATCTGTCTATCTCTCCGTCTCTTTCTCTCTTCTACCGTCACGTTACGTTTCTTATTCATCGTTTTCTACGAGGCTAAAGGAATACTCGTAACATGATAATCATTCTCAAGCATCATCTTCCGTCCCGGCTCGTTCGCGATAAAGGCGCACCTGAAGTCGCTCGACTTTCTAATTGCGATTCGATAAATCGTGCAGGTTCATCGTCCATCGCGATACAAGAATCAAACCGATGGAAGATTAAAAGCCGTGCGAAAGGAAATGAGAAAAGGACGTTAAAGACATTGGGATGGAAAGATGTATAATGGATAAGATTTTATTTTCGCTAATAAATCAATTGTTATAGGGTTCGTTAAACTCGTACTTTTGACCGATAAATATGCTCGGTTTAGAATTTATCATGAAACGATACACACACATATACGATCGTTAAGATAACGTAGAAAAGTTATCGATAAAATTCGAATGCTTCCTTTAAATAAAGTGAAATTTTGTAAAGATCAAAGATCATCTAGATTACGTGGATTAATCGATTCTCATATACGGTTTTATTATCGTATCGTAGTAACACGTACGAGAAGCACCTTTGCCACTTCGAAGACGTAGCGACAAACTCGTTCCAGTTATCGTTCGTTGAACCTACCGACGAAAGAAGTCATTAAAGCGTAACAGACGGCCTGCCAAATATCTTGCCGATTCTTGCCAACGTCGACCGACCGCGATACTTCGAAATCGTCGTATTATTCGTCGCGAGATAAGAAAACCAGAGCCAGTTGTATTTTCGGGCTCGAGCGATCGATTTTTTAAGATTCATCGAAATTCGATTTCTCGTATGAGTATATCGAATAGTATCGATCGTTTTAAAAGCGCGTATATATATATATACATATATATATATATATATTTATTTCATTAATTACTTACTTATGATTACTATTTTTTTCTTGCATGACTTAATTACTTAAAATTGATGACTAAATTCCATGACGTTCAATTCTCTCGCGAGTAATATGTAAGAGAAAATTTATAAATAGATAGATAGATAGATATAGTTTACATATGCTTTTCTGTTTCAGGCACACAATGGCGGTGGAGAGAAATGGCGGTATAGTAATGGTGGCGAAAGCAATGGAGGTTATCAGCGAGGGTCGACCCGATTTCTAACGGGCGACCGCAGTCGAGCCGAGGCACTACGAGAGAGGAATAACGGGCTTCCCAAAATCACCTGGGCCCCGTTATTAGCCGTTAGAAACGAAACCTGTTGGAAACCATAGCGCGGATCCTTCAAAGTTTACCTCACGTATCTTCGTCTTCGTTTTTCGTCTTCTACGTACACGTACATTACGTACGTACGTAGAACCGTAGGGGCCGATCGTAGTTGGGTGTCAAGTCGTGTCCCGACCAATCGAGTTTCTCTCTCACGGCTGCCGAAAACCTTTCCTTCTTCTTCTTTTTTTGTTTTCTTTCTTTTTCTTTTTTTTTTATTCGATCGATGCCTCAACTACTTCCATTTATTTATTTCTTTTTTTTTGTCTAATTGTTTCGTACGATCTATTGAACGTAATGTAGGAGTAGAATAAAGGATTAGATATATATGATGGAAGAAGACAAGGATATTTAAAAGGAGAAGGAAGAGGACGACGAGGGAGAAAGAGGATAAGAAAGAGGGGAGTCTCGCGTGGGTTGACGATGTCAACCGTTTAAGGATTCGGCCAAGACGAGATCGTCGTCATTGTGCCCTGCGCGTACCGCTACATTTACCTGGTCCCACTCTGACCCAGATTCTTCGGCTCGGCTCGTCGAGCAAGATGCAGCAGCAATGTTCTTCTCCTCTTCTCAAAGGATAAACTTCAATAGAGAATTGAAAAAGAAATCGACCGACGATTCCGTCGCGTTCGCCAGAAGGAAATATCGAAGGACGTCAATCGATGAAAAGAAGGAATACGTATCCGTTATCGCCATTCGATTTGCCATTCCTACGCCGGAAGATCGAGAATATATCACGGATCGATGCCTTCGAATTGGAACCATCGTCCGTACTATCCGTGAGAGCTCGTTTCGCTTCGCTTCCTTTCTCGTAAGAAAGGACTAACCTATTATACCTTTCTTGTCCTTCATTCTCTAACCTCTATACAATCACATTGAAATTAGGTTTCACGATCTCCATGTTAAATTTCCTTGGTGTTCTCGATTCTCGAAAAAAAAAGAAAAGAAAAGGAAAAAGAATGGAAACGATCGATTCACTCGAAATGATCGGTCGTAAGAGAGAGAGAGAGAGAGAGAGAGAGAGAGAGAGAGAGAGAGAAAGAGGGAGAGGGAGAGAATAGAAAAGAATATTTAAGCAATATTTTTTCAATGATCAAGAAGAAAACTACGATGGAGATATCGATCTTTTTCATCGATCGTCACCCGACGGGTGAACGACGGCTTCGAGTTCAACGACCCCGAAGGTCCTCGGCTGTGGGAGACTTCGATAACTAGAACTCACTCGAGTGAGAGGAGCGCGCCAGTAAATCTTTCGACTTTGAATTAAATCGAAGATCTAGGTATAGATCTGCATGCGAACGTTGGATGCGACGATCTAGAGAACCTCTCTCGTGTTTGTCGATGATCGAAGCTAGTTTTGTAAAAGGATAAAATCGAAGATTCGATGGAAGACGACAATGACGTAGATATTTTGTTAATAATCTTTTCGTTAATAATTTGTTTGTTCGTTAACAATCTCTTCATTGTTATTTAACAAATAAATAAGTTATATCGATCTCGTTATTTAATTAAATATACCTATATCAAAAATGATACGTAATTCAATGTTCCCAACATATTTATTTTCGTTCATAAAATATCTATAAAAAGAAAAAAATATATATATATGTATATATATTTCAACAATAGACCGAGATCGTAAATATCTTTTCGAAAAAGTATATAAATCGTAATTTCGATAAGAGAAGAATCTATTGCAAAAGACGTGTGAAGATAAATCGATGTAGTAGCTTTTCTTCATTTTTTTCTTTTTTCTTTTCAACGTGAACACAGCCGTTTATTGGGAAGAGAAGGAGGAGAAGTAGAAGGAGGAAGAGGAGAAGAAGGAGGAGGAGGAGGAGGAGGAGGAGGAGTGAGTAAGTAAAAGGCATCGGAGGAGTTTCTCAATCGGCACGATTCGAAAGAGTCTCGCATTCGCTCTTTTCTATTTCGGGACACGTCCGCGCGTCTCTCAGTGAGGAGCAAGATAATGAAATTTCTCCTGTTACCATCGCCGTCATCGTCAACGTCGTCAACGTCGTCAACGTCGTCGTCGTCGTCGTCGTCGTCGTCGTCGTTGTCGTTGTCGTCGTTGTCGAGGTTCAACTTCAAAGACGATGATAACCGCGAAAGAAGGCGGTTCGTCGAACTCTAATGAGAGGAAAAGAGAAAGAAAAAGATAGAGAGATAGAGAGAAAGAGAGAGACGAAGAGAAAGACAGAGAGAAAGAGAGAAAGAAAGAGACAGACAGACAGATAGATGGATAGATAGAAAGAGAAAGAGAAAGAGAGAGGAAAGGAGAAGAAATACGTAGGTAGATTTTCGCGGCAATCGCTACGAAACTGCGAGCAAAGGAAAGAGAGATATCGGAACGACTATGAACGACTAGGAGCGACTATGAACGACTTAGAGAGGCGCGGCTCGGTACCTCGAGACTGGAGGTGCTGTTGTCGAACCGTGGGAGGAGGTGATAGAGATGGTGAAGATGGAGATGGTGAGGAGGAGGAGAGAGAGAGAGAGAGGGAGAAGAGAAGAGCAAGCAAGAAAGAAAGAAAGAAAGAAAGAAAGAAAGGAGGTGGGACACTTGGAATGTGTGTAAGGTAAGCGGCGGCATCCGGGCAATGCCCTCGCATGTAAACAATCAGAAATTGCAGCCCCGGTTTCGCGAGGTAAAGTTAAGCGAACGCACGAGCTGCACTTACACGATCGATCGCACACGCGCAATTACATTACCGCATGGATATATAAGCTGAGACCGGTTCGTGCGTTCCGCGCTCTCCTTCCGTTGCGCTCCTTTGCGTCCGCCCGCTTGTAAACTCAAGAAAGAGATAAGAAGAGAAAGAGAGAGAGAAAGAGAGAGAGAGAGGATCTCTTCTCTCGCGAAAAAAGTCCTCCTACTTTGTACGACGTATCCCAATTTCGAAATGATACGCCTTTCGAAGTACAGTATGTAAGTATGTGTGTATAGACGTGCATATATATATATATATATATATATATATATATATGTATGTACGTGTATATACGTTTATACCTAAATGCATATATACATTAATACATACATGTAGAGAGGATCGAATTGAAATGACGCGAGATTCATTATGAAAGAATGCAGAGTGAACCGACGATGCGTGACAGGAATATGACGTTCGTACTTCGTTTAGGTGCGTCGTAATCGAGGAGATCGATGTATTATGCCATTGTTGTGTCGTAGGACGTTCTCGCGTGATAATATACCATTGTTATACCGATGATTTCATTATATAAATCCGTCGATTTATATAATCGCCATTAGATCGCGACTGGCTGGGAGGGATGAACGAGAGATATTTAAAAGAAGAAAAAGGAAAAAGAAAGAAACTGAGTTGACAACAATAAAAAAAAAAAAAGTTATAAATAATGAAGAATTAAAAATTAGAAAAGAGTTGGAAGTAAGAAAATTGTCGTTCATCCCTCGGCAGATTTGATCTTTTTAATTTGACGCTTATGATACTTCGCGTATGTAGGAACCCTGTCGTGTATATCGGGTTCATTGACCGATCGACGACCTTTTACGAACTCACGAAGGATTCTGGATCAAACGGCTCCGACTATCTCCACGAGGAGAGCCTGTGTTTCAATTAATAAACTAAAAAGAAACTCGGTTACGAATTGGCTCGTTTACGAACACGGTGAACGACGATTACGCTTCGAAAGAGTCGATGCTTCGTTAACTAACATGTTAACCCTTTAGAAACGACGCAGTTTGAATGAACAGTGACGATTTACTATGGGATCACGTAAATCTTATTAAATAGGATTGGCTGTGTCTGTGTGTGTGTGCGTGTGGGTATGTTTGTCTCAAAGAAGACTTAGATAAATTTAAGAAAAACAAAAAAACTTTTCGACAGTCAATTTTCATTCGTTAATTTATTTTTTGTATTCTTATTCTTTTTCATTGTTAAACTCTTTACCTAGTATATTTCGATAAAAATTATTACAAAAGGTAGAGTGAAATTGATAATCGTATATAAAAGTTTCTAAAAGTAGAGATTTGTTAAATTGAATGAAAAAAGTAGAAAAATAAAGAACAAGTAATTCTCTCTTCACATTTTCTTTTAATCGTCCGAATGATAATTTCTATTACATAATTCGTAAATTTGAACATAAACGTTTTAGTTAGATCTGTTAATTACAATTGATATCTAATTCCATGGAAAAGAAAAGGTAGATATTTTATCGGATCACTTCTTT
Organism: Vespula vulgaris; assembly: GCF_905475345.1. Lineage (NCBI taxonomy): Eukaryota > Metazoa > Arthropoda > Insecta > Hymenoptera > Vespidae > Vespula > Vespula vulgaris. The sequence continues at coordinate 1,477,250 of NC_066607.1, forward strand.
CCAAGTATAATTTCTATCCAAGTGGAATTTTCTTTTTTCTCCATTTCTTTTTCTTCAACGATTTAATTTGTATGGATAACAAGAAGATTAAAGCAAGTAAATACAATGGGATTCCCGGAGTAGCGGCGACTTTCGCGATAGTTTCTCGCCGTGGTGGAAGTCAAGAGAGCGTTCGTACGAGAAAGAAGACATACTCTTCTTGCTCGATTGGAAGAGAGTAACACGTCCTCCGCATGGACGGTCGTTCACCCTTGAAGCGATCACAGACGGAGCGTAGACCGCGTTTCTTCGTCTCCCTCTTCTTTTTTTATATTCTCTTTTCTTCCTCCCCTCTCTTTCTCTTTCTCTCTCTTCCCCTCGTATTTCCTTCCTTCCTCTATTTCTTCGTATTTACGTTCCACGTAAGTACTTACTTACTTACTTCGATTTTTACTTTAACTTTTACGTCTTTCTTTATTCGTCTTATCTCACACGCGTCCATCTTCATCGATCGATAAAGAGAAACGAAGCTATTCTCTCCTCCTCCTCTTTCTATTCTTCGTCTTCTTTCTCCCTTGTCCCACCTTTTCACAGATCATCTTATTTTATTTCTTTACATTTCTCGACTCCTTTCTATTGTAACTCAACGAGCGCGTTCCTCCCCGCTTTCATTCACGTCCAAGGAAGCAAAAAGATAGAAAAACAAGATCCGGAGGAAGAAGAGATCTTATCGCGAACGCTCGCGCGCTCGTGGCTCGTACTCGCGCTCGATCTCTCTCTCTCTCTCTCTCTCTCTCTCTCTCTCTCTCATATACAAGGAGAGTTCATTCAACTTTTTACCTTCACGAGTAAAACAAAACCGCGCTCCTTTTCACGATATTTCCTTTCATTTTTAACGAAAAAGTATCGCGTCAGCAAGTAAGTCGGTTCTGCTTTTTAAAAACGTCCGCTTTGCTTACAACGAAATCAGTCGAGACCACCGGTATACCTTAACTTAAGAATTTTCTGAAGAAAACTTTTCCTTTGTTTCTTCCGTTGTTACGTCTACCTTTCCAAGAAGAAGAAAAAAAAAAAGAAAGAGAGAAAAGGGAAGGAATAATTTTTCGTTATTATCACGGATCATTGAAATTATTTTCGCGTTTAATGATACAAAGAAACAAAAGTAAAAGAAAACAAAACAAAACTGAAGAAAAGAAAATGAAGCAGTGAAGTAACAGTTATATGCGTCTACGTTAATGGAAATGATTCACGATTTAAAAGATTTGTTTCACGATTCAAAAATGAAGATCGTCGTAAATTAAAACGTCGTAAAAAAAAAACATAATATATATATATTTCGTTTATTTAACAATGTTCGTACAAAATCGTTCGATCGGACGTAAAGAAAAAGTTGGAATTGAAATTAAAATTAAATTTAACGATTAAAATCGTTCGTTCGTTCAAGCAAAGAGATTTTTTACTTTGTAACTCGTCACTCAAACAGGCTTTTTTTCTATCTCGTTTGGCGTATACGAAGTATCGTTTGTTCCTTGAGGATGATCGAAACGATCGAAGGGAAGATGAGACGTCTTGAACGTTCGTCTTCCAAGAATCGATACTTCTTTCCCGTGGTACGAAGAAATCAACGAAGAAAACGACAATGAAGTATCAACGAAGAAGAATAGTCACGTCGACGTCGTTTTGGATCAACGACCGAGGAATGCAATCTCGAAAACGTGTGTTGCATTTTTAGAGAGTTAAACTCGTGTGCTCTGGTATCGCCATTGCCATGATTATTCGTATGGCTACGCCTACGATTAAGTTTGCGCATTATTCTAACATATTATTTCGAATAAATCCACGTTTTTATATTTTGTTATAATGATTTCTGTCGAGAATCGGCTTTCTGCGTAACGTACGAATACCATTGTAATCCGATTCCTTAGATATTTCGAGTGTCGGGCGAAATGATTATATATATATATATATATATATATATACACATATATACATATATAATATGTTCATATATATATGCGTGTGTGTATGTGTATGAGCTCATGTATATCTATATATATATATATATATATATATATATATATATAAATAAATATTCATATAAACTTTGTAAAATCGATCGATCGATAGATCATTGACTATAGAAGAACGAGAAATGATAGGGATAGATCTAAAACGAATTAGTTCAAATCATATAGAAATTAATACGTGCAAAAAAGAACTTATACTGAACATTAATTTAGGCATTAATCTTCGGTTCCTGGATTATGAAAAGTTTTCGTGAATAACGAATGGCCTTTGGGTCATCATCGCTCAATCGTCGCGGTTACAACACCGATAAGAAGGTGTCGTTGCTCCGAATAATATCATTGCCGTTCTTTTCAATCGCAAAAATAATCTTTCAAGGATCATACGTATACGATCGTCCAGAACGACCGTAGCGATGACGACATCGCTATCGAATCGCAATAAAATGTTTTTTTTCGTTGAAGCGCGAGTAACTAAGTAAGTACGTGCCGAGTAAAACGAAGGATAATGATAAGTCGCATGCGATGTAAATCGGTTATCGGCAGCACCAATGACCGAGAGAGAGAGAGAGAGAGAGAGAGAGAGAGATCGAATAGCTACCGGTTAAACATCTTCTAAAGAATTGAAAAAGAAGCGGTATATTAATTAAAAGAAAAGAAACAATAATTAATTAATGATTTATCATTGTTTTTTCTCTTCTCTTTTTTTCTCATGTTCTTCTTCTTTCTTCCTTCGTTTTTTCTTTCTTCTTTTTTCTCTCTTTTTAAATCATAATATCCACGAACGAAGTGACTCACCCTTAGAGGAGAAACAGGTAGGGAACGGAAGGAGAGCGCGCTTTTCGCCAGTTATGGCGAGGATGGACGAGCATTTTGCACGGCCTGTAGGCCGGTATCGTTTGTCCGAATGCGGTTCCCCTTATTTGGACAGGTTGCACCGTACCGGACGAATAAATATACACAAATGGGTCAGACGTTCTTCGTAACGTGGTTCGTGCGTATTTCGTACGAAAATTCGTCGTTCGATTTTACGATTCGTGAAAGAAAAATCTTGTTATCTCGTATATTTACGCGGTGATACACGTCTAAATCGTTAAGTAAAAAAGAAAAAAGAAAAAGAAAAGGGAAAAAACAGAAAAGAAAAAAGAAACATTTTCGACAGCGAGTGACGATCGGCGATCGTAATTTCGTCGATCGTTCGTTAACAAAATACTATATTAACGAAACGGGATAATATATACCTCAACACTTAGAAATGTATCCGCACAAAAATTGTTACGTACAAGTTCGTGCCGTATGATCGGACTTCGTAAGTTATAAAACGTGCATGGAGGTCATTGGTTGAAATATTAAACATTTGACACATCGAGATTACGAAAGTACACGAATGAGCGATCGCTCGATATCAGGACGTTCGACGGACCGATGAACCAATCGTCGAGGCCTCTGTCGAGTTAAATAACAATCAAAATTAGAAATGGATATAGAACTAAAAATTCGCACACTTCCTTTCGACAATCCGCACAATAATTAAATGCGAAAAATAAGCGAGAGTAACGTAATATGAAGGCGGAAGATATGCCTTATGGCAGGAGGATTCAGTAGACGAAATGTTATCGGAGCGGACGACACGCTCACTAGCGCCGCATCGCGCCGTCTGAGTGCTCGAAGCGGTTCTCTGTGGCGCGGAGCCACATTTACCCCCACTATTCGGACAGGGACTCTCTCCGGACTTTGCGGGGTCCGTCGCGGGGGGCCCGAGGGTTTGGTCCGCCCTCGCACCCTCGCTCGTGTTCTGCCCACCACCCTCGTGGCTGGCGATCGTACTCTTTGCCCCTCCCCTGTCGACCCCTCACCACCGTTCGACGTAAGCCCGAATGATCTTCTCGGTGTGCTACTGCAAACGTTGCTGTTGCTGCTGCTGCTGCTGTTTCTGTTGCTGCTGTACTGTGCTATGCTGAGGTGTTCTGTGCTCTGCCGTACTCTGTTCTGTCGTGCTGTACTATTCGATCGTATATCGTGTCGCTGTACTGTGCCATACTGTCCTGTGCTCTGTTCTGCTGTACTGTTCTATACCGTGCTGTGCCATTCTGTACTCTTGCTGCTGCTGTAGCTGCTGCTGCTGCTGCTGCTGCTGCTGCTGCTGCTGCTGTAGCTGCTGCTGCTGCTGCCGCCGCTGATCTACGGGGCGCCCCCACCCCGCCGCACAGAGGGGCCGCCGTGGGGCCGCTGCCTGATGAGTCACTATATAAGACAGGCAAGGACAAGAAGGTGTATGTTAGTACACACTCAATCCTCCCGTGGCTCGCACGACTCCCGACGTGACGAGCGCCGGCGAATTCGGCTGCGGCTGTGACCGACTTTTTTCTCTCTCTCTCTCTCTCTTTCTCTCTCTCTCTCTCTCTATCTATCTATTTATCTCTTCTTCTCCCTTTCTCTCTTTTTCCTTTTCTCCTCTCTTTTCCCTCTTCCTATCTCTTTCTCTCTCTCTTTCAGTCTTAGTCTCATATCACCTATTCCTCTCTCCGTCTCTCTCTCTCTCTCTCGCTCCTATCAGTCTCTATCAAGAGCTCTCTCCCCCTCCCTTTAACCAACTCCATATATCCTCTCTTTTCGTTTGGCGTACTCCTGATCGTTTCACGCGAGAGTGGCGAGCGAGTCGCCGACGAGGATCGGTAGTTGAGAGAGTAGTATCACGGATTGCGATCCTCCGAAACGCACGCGCACGCTTTCGAGGATCGGCCGAAAGAGAGGAGAGTCGCGTGCTAATACGATATATCGGGAACCGGCCTTTTCGATCTCTTTTCTTTTTTTTTCTTTTTTCTCTTTTTTCGTTTTTGAGAAAAAGAGAGGAGGCCTCTTCCCTCATTCAACAGTATATATAGATACATATATATATATACACGTAAAATATATATATATACACACGCACATATTTATATATATATATACATACATATATATATAATTGGTGATACCGCGAAGCAACAAACACTTGAGTGTATCGTTTCGCTACCGATCGATTGTATCGAGTATTAGTTATCGACTATCGTTCACACCACAACCGGGATCTATTTATCGACGAGAAAAAGACGAACTCGACAATATGTTGGTGGAACACGCGGCACAGTGGATCTGGAAAGCGATGGGCGGCACCAGGATCGAGGCTCTATACACCCTCCTCGTGTTCTTGGGTGTACTCCTGATTGTGAGGTGCATTCAGTGGCTGAGGTACATCCGTACCCTACCGCCCGGCCCGTGGGGCGTGCCAGTCTTTGGCTACCTACCTTTCCTCAAAGGGGACGTCCACCTACAGTACGGCGAGCTGGCAAAGAAGTACGGCTCGATGTTTAGCGCACGCCTCGGCACACAACTCGTCGTTGTTTTAAGCGATTATCGCGTTATTCGCGATACTTTTCGTCGCGAGGAGTTCAGCGGTAGGCCGCACACCGAATTCATCAACATTCTCGGTGGATACGGTGAGTGTACCAACGATTCTATTATATCATCGACAAGTTTTTCTCTCTTTCCGAGTTGGCAGTCTTTATTGTCAGTAGTGAAAAAATCGCGTAATCGGTTCCTTTTTGTTCTTTTTATTCTTTTTGTCCTTTGCTCTTTTTTCCTCCATAAGATAAACAGACTTCGCGGATCGATCGATCGATCGAACCGTCGATCGATCGATCGATCGATCGATCACAGGCTATTTTAGCGCATCGTTTCCACACCTCTCGTTGCAACTTCTCGGTCAATGCTAACTCGTACTATGCGATGTTGTAATCGATCGTCCGCGCGATAGGTCGGACTGATCGGCACTCTCGCGAAAACGAAACGAGTATCCGCGTGTACCGCATACGTGAGTTCGCACGACTTACGATCTCTTTATTATTTGTCGCAGGTGTCATTAATACCGAGGGTGCTATGTGGAAGGATCAGAGAAGGTTCCTCCACGATAAGCTTCGTAGTTTCGGCATGACTTACATGGGCGCCGGAAAGAAGATCATGGAGTCTAGAATTATGGTGAGTAGTCGATCGATAAAAATTCTTTTTCTGTTCTTTTCTGTTTCTTTTGTTTTGTTTCTTTTCTTGTTTTTCTTTTCTTCGTTTATCGTTATCTCGATAAACCAAAGAGTAGAATCATATCAGTATCGATGACCGTGAAATATTAAAATAATGTACAAAACGCGATCGCGATTTGATTACAGAGAGAGGTCGATACTTTTCTCCAAGGTTTATTGTCGAGACAAGGAGCACCGACGGACGTATCACCTTCCCTCGGCATGTCGATCAGCAACGTGATCTGTTCGATCATCATGGGAGTTCGCTTCCATCACGGCGACTCGAGATTCAAAAGGTTCATGGATCTGATCGAAGAAGGATTCAAACTTTTCGGCAGCATAGCCGCTGTTAACTTCATACCAGTGATGCGTTATCTTCCTTGTCTTCAAAAAGTCAAAAACAAGATCTCACAGAATCGTGCCGAAATGGCTGGTTTCTTTCAAGAAACGGTCGACCAGCATCGAGTCACCTTCGACGAGAACAACATTCGCGATCTCGTCGACGCTTATCTCTTGGAAATCCAGAAGGCTAAGGCCGAAGGACGCGAGGCACTGCTGTTTCAAGGCAAGAATCACGGTGAGTAATCGAGATCGTTTGTTCTCGAAAAGAAAAAGAAAAAGAAAAAGAAAAAGAAATAAAAGTAAAAGAAAAAGGAAAAGAAGAGAAAAGAAACGAATGAAAAAGAGAAGACAAAAATCAACCGATATCATTTCCGGTGGAATTTTTTATTCGTTTCTTTTCCTCTTTTTTGTTTTTTTCTTCGATTCTATCTAAAAACTCCGTTTCTCATTTCCTGTCGTAGATCGTCAAATGCAACAGATCCTCGGCGATCTTTTCTCCGCCGGCATGGAAACGGTCAAGACCACTTTGGAATGGGCAGTGATTCTCATGTTGCACCACCCAGAGGCTGCTAAAGCGGTACAGGAAGAATTGGACCAGGTAGTCGGAAGATCGAGAATGCCGGCATTGGAAGATCTACCGTTCCTTCCGGTGACCGAGGCAACGATCCTCGAAGTTTTAAGAAGATCGAGCATCGTTCCATTGGGAACGACTCACGCGACTACAAGGTGAGCGAACAGTTCAATACATTTTTCTCGTTGTTTCGTATCGATATCCTACCCGATATCTCGGCGATGAAAGACGAAAAAAAGAAAGGAAGACAAAGAAAAAAAAAGATAAGAAAAAAAAGAAGAATAAAAGTCGAATCGGTGTCCGTTCGATTCGGGCGGGAATTCGAATCGGATTTCACAACGGACCCTCGTCTTCCTCTACTAAGGCGTTCCGCGTGTGTCTGCTATAATGTCGGAATCTCGTTCGTTCGCGATTGCCGATTATTCGGCAAGCAAAAGTGAAAGCAAAGGTGCGTGGCCCCCTGTCTGCTTTTCGGCCGGGCCCACCTTTACTCGGGTTGGTTGCTGCTTCGAGGTCGACGACACCGTTTCAACCGTGTGCGCGAACAAAGAGCCAAGAGAATCAAGAGACTATCGCGCGTCGCGTTTCATTGCTCGAAAGTGAGAAACTACGTACTTGTTTACACGTATATGTGTCCGCCATTAGAAACGACGACGATATCACGTCGACTCTCTTTCTCGTTAATAGACTCGTCAATGATTCCTTTATCGTTTTATTATTATTCTTTAAAAAGAAACCCTTTTTAACGACCCTCCTCGTTCCATTCTTCTTACAGGGATGTCACGTTGAACGGTTACACGATTCCAGCTGGTTCTCAAGTGGTACCCTTGTTACATGCAGTACACATGGACCCGGAATTGTGGAACGAGCCAGAGGAATTTCGTCCTACTCGCTTCCTTTCCGCTGAAGGAAAGGTCTGTAAACCGGAGTATTTCATGCCATTCGGTGTTGGTAGGCGGATGTGTCTCGGAGACGTGCTCGCGCGCATGGAACTCTTCCTCTTCTTCAGTTCGCTCTTGCATACGTTCGACCTTAGGCTACCTGAGGGCGCCTCGTTGCCGAGTTTGCGCGGTAACGCAGGTGTCACAGTTACCCCGGACCCGTTCAAGGTTTGCCTATTTCAAAAAAACCTCGATCTCCTCGAGTGCGACGCGAACGAGCCTAGCGGGCCACTTCGTAACGTTGGTAGCCTCTGAAAGAGGAAGCGGCTCGAGACGATCACGGTTGTTGTTCCTATCGCTTATCGGAGGAAATGAACTTTCGTGCTCCTCGCCTAGCGTGTGCCGACGGAGAGAGAAAGAAAGAAAAAAAGAAAGAGAACGGAAAGAGAGAAGAACATAATATTTCAAACTCGTCCCATCCAATCTATCGACGAGTACGAAAGGATTTCGATCCTCTGAAGAAAGAAAAATACGGATCGCGCGAGATAAGGAAGAAGAAGAAGGAGAAGGAGGAGGAGGAGGAGGAGGAGGAGGAGAAGAACGACAAAAGAAAATATGGATCGTATAATAAGTTTCTTCTCGAAGCTAAAAAACTCCAAATGAGAAAACAAAATTCTTTCCTCGGCCGCGCGGATCAGAGTACAAAGAAGCCTCTACGGTTCTAAACGTCTCATCACCCACCACCATCGCTTTCCCCTTTTCTATTCGCATTTTTTTTTTTACATCGGAATCATTTCATCTCGACCACTCGCCATATAAATATTTATTTATGACTTATCGCGTACGCGCCCTCCCCTTCTTCTCCTCCTTCTTCTTGCTCCCTCACCTATCCCCACCTCTTATCCTCCACCTCCATCGCACCGCCCTCGCATATTTCTTACCACGAAGTCTTTCGCTTACCTACCACCGTATTATTTCTCTATAATTTATTTGCCGAAGTATTCGATCACAAAAGCGTTCGATCGATCGGACACACTCACTCACACATTCACACATACATTATCTTTCGCCGTATAGATCGTATGAAATATCTTTCTTAGTGTATCGTTCAAACGTGTTCAACGCGATATATACTTACTCGCGAAATATTCTTTCCTCGCGCCAAGGGATATCGAATATTTGTGGACGAAACATGTAAATAGTTATCATCCGAATGCGTGCGAGTGTGATAGAATAAGAATAAGAGAAATAATGTCTCTGTGCGTTTGCGCGTAAGTGCCTGCGTATGTGCCTTCGTGCGTGAGCGTAAAAGACACGCGCGTGTGCTTGATATGCTAATTTAATGATTAATAATAATCCTCTCTGGTCGACGAACCGCGTGTCCCGATTGTCGAGAACGCGAGATGAGAGAAACTGCCTTCCAAGCCCGGCGGGGCAAAAAAAAAGCGAACTCGAGCGTTCGACATTGTTTCTTTCTTTCTTTCTTTCTTTCATTCTTTCTTTTTCTTATATTTCTTTTTTCTTTTCTTTTCTCTTCTTTTTTCTACCCCTCCCTCAACCCCTCCCCACCCTATTCAAGAGATCGAACGCGCAAGAATGGCGTGTGCCGTAAGTAACTAAGTTACGTCCTAAGGATCTCTTTCGAGAACGATTTTCGTGAAAGTTAGAAGGTCCCAGCACGTTACGTTCGTGTGTGTATATATATATATATATATATATATATATGTATGTATGTATGTATATATCTATCTATCTAGCTTGCGACACTCATAGTGGCACGCGTCCGAATGCGCACTCGAAATTAGAAAACGAGATCGAAAATCGACGATAGAAAATCCTCTCGGTTTTGTCCTTATTAAATAATGGCGCGAACGCGGACTAAGGCTGTGACAGGGTCGCACGGCCGTACAATTTGTTGTGATGTCGTACATTCCTTATATCTCTTTTCTTTTCTTCTATTTTGTTTTTTTTTTTTTTTCTTTTTTTTAATACTTTTCTCGATGACTTTAATTCCTTCATCATTTATAGGTATTATTATTATTAATATTAATATCTTATTTTGTTATTATTATTATTATTATTATTATTATTATTATTATTATTATTATTATTATTATTATTATTATTATTATTATTACTATTATCATTATTATCGTTATCATGATCTACATCATTAGGCCGTGCCACCTAAGTAGTACGAGCGAGACTCGGGCGAACGATTCGTTCTCGTTTGCGAATAATTTCGTCGTTCGTGCGATTCTCGTTTAATTCGTGCTCATTTTTATTATATTACCGATATCCAGCGCGGAACGATAAGAATTCATTTATCGAAGCACGCTCGAATAGCGGATTACCGCATTGTGTTCACCCGTCGACCGCGAATCTGTGTTATTTAATGTGTGTAACTGTGCGTATGCGTTACGTGTGTGCGTGTTTTTTTTTTGTCCTCTTTTTTTTCCTTTTTTTTTCTATGTAATAAAAGTGATGTTTTACAAATTAATGCGTACAAATGTCTGACAAATTCCCTACCTCCTCCTCCTCTTCCTCCTTCTTCAGCGTTTTTCTTTTGATATCTACGTTTACAAACACTCGAGAAAAATATATATACACACATATATATGTAAGTATATATGTACTTACCTACCTACCTCGAAAACTTCTTTGGAATTCGTACAGCGAAGAAAGTTATACATTGTCTTTTGGAGAGTGATTTTCGTGCCACGACTTTTGGGCGCCGCTACCTTCCTGGCCCCCTTCGCAGCCTACGATAGAGACGAGAGAATGAAAGAAAGAAAGAGAGAGAGAGAAACAGAGACAGAGAAAGAAAGAAAGAAAAAGAAAGAGAAAGAGAGAGAAAGACTAGCTTTCTCTTCCAGCAGGCCGTTCGCAACCAGGTAGGACGCTTTTCCAATTGGTGCTGGAACATGTCCACTGGCAAAAGTTTCGACAGAGCGCACCCGGTCACCTTGCGAGAGACTACTATTACTCTTCGTGCTCGAATTCGCTTCTTTGGCGGGCTCGTAAACGAACCATTCGTTTTAAAAAACGAGCCATATTTCTTTCTCTCTCTCTCTTTCTCTTTTGCTCCCCATTTCTATCTATTTCATTCTATCGTAGGCGTTACCTCGAAATTGATTGATAGCAAGGCAAGGTTACTCCTCGCAAAAGCGGCAAGATGGACGGTTCCTCTTAATGAAGATTGCTGGTTAAGAATTTCCAATGAGAAACGAGTTGCAGCACCTACGTTTTATATACCTACCTGCACGGTAGGTATAAATCAGAAGGAAAAGGACGGTGGGATACTTACTTACCTACCTACCTACCTACCTACCTACCTACCTATTTATCTATCGGCACATATTAGTATTCTCCTTCTTCTAGAAGGAATAAAAACGTCGAACGGATGAACCAAGGCTATTAACGAATTATTAATCAATAATTATTCGTTAAAAACGACGTTATATCGTCACTGACGATTTCGTAGTTCCCTGCGATACGAATAGAGACCAACATTAGAAAGACGATATATTCTTTTTTTAGGGGCAACGGTACTTTTCGAGATCGCCAAAAAAAGTAGAGAAAGAAAAAAAAGAAAAAGAGAAAGAGAGGTCCGTTTTCTCTCTCTCTCTCTCTTTTTTTCTTTCTTTCTTTTTTTATCTATCTCGTCGGTACGGTAGAAAAATCGCATGGAAGCGCGAGGAACGAACGTTTTGACGCGCTTTGGCGCTTACATAAGAGAAACTCGCCCGTTCTGAGATTTCTAACGAAATATCGTCGGCGGGTACATAATGGCGGATAAGGTTAATGACACGAAAGTCAGGTGGCCCCAAACCACACGCGAGTTACGTAAGGTCAGCTCGGCTGCTCCGCAGAACCGAGGCGTACTCGTTAAAGACGTGTCTCCCCGATCCTCCTCCTCCTCCTCCTCCTCCTCCTCCTCCTCTCTCTTTCTCTTTCTTTATTTCTTTTACTCTCGTACTCTCTTATTCTCTCGTGCAAACGAGCGAACTCACTTTATACTCCGTTTGTCGCGCACATATCTATTCTCGTGTGCATCTTTACATCAAATTTATCGACTCATTTTATCTGTCGATCAAACCCTCTTTTTTTTTGTAAATCATCTTCTCTTATTCTCTCTTTCTGTCTCTCATTCTTTCTTCCCAATAAATTTTATACTTTTACTCTTCTTCTTTTACTATCTAATTCTACTTCGGCCTCTTTCGTTTACCTTCCTTCGGGTTTAAAAAAAAGAAAAATAAGTTGTTCTTAACGATATTAAACTCGATAACGATCGACTAATTTCATTGAATGATAGGTTTTTCTTTCGTATTACAAAAGAGAAGAAATTATAACAATGGTAGATAAAGACGTAAATTACGAGAGGGAGAAACGTGTATATTTAATAAATTATTGTCGCATATTGCATACGATCATTTAGATTCTGAGATGTTTCTCACGGTACCAGAAATACTCTTGGCGCTTACGTAACGTCAATTTTGTGCATAATTTCCTCAAAAAGCCACGGAGCATTGCCGCCATCATCGCCACGAAAACGACGACATTTAAATCGCATGAGAGAAAGAGGAACAACGAGAGGGGCGGTTCTCCGACAGGAAAACCTTCGCACGCACGTGAGCGAACGAATTTTTATTTTTCGACGACATACCTCTCTCTCCCTCTCTCTCTCTTTCTCTCTCCTTTTATTTTTCTCCAGTTGTTGTTCATCTACGTTATCGACGAATACGAGATTTCTTTTATAAATATTAATATTTACAAATTATGTATCTATACACCGATCCTTCTTTCATCTTCTCTTTATTATTTATTTCTATTCTTTAAATAATAATTAGTAGAAGGGACAATCGCCAATTTCGGTAGTAGGTGAACGGTGCGCGTAGCTTCATCCAAGGCCAGCACATTATAAGAAATAAGACGGGGTCCTTACGTAACACTTGCACAGGATTTCTCGAATCTCGCGACGAGACACTCGAAGGAGATGCGAGAAAAAAAATAAATGAAGAAGAAGAAGAAGAAGAAGAAGAAGAAAAGAGAGAGAAAAGGACTGAGATTGGTCGCGGCATATGCAAAATCATCCTTACGGTATGACCGAAGTTGACATTTTAACGCTTTTGCCTCTCCATATACGGAATGCGAAAAGACGAAAAATTCAAAAATATCTTTAGAGATACGCGAGCAAGGTGCATACCTTGTATCGCGTAGAAAGATTGCTTGGTATCAACTGACAAAAACTTTTCGTTCGATAAAAATAACGCAACGTCTTGCATCGATATTCAGACGATTGGAAATTTATTTCTGTTAATCATTTATATCGATTATTAAGAAAAATTTCAATATTGTTTTCCTCTATCGAGTGAAATTATTATTTTTCTTTTTTTTCACAACGAAATCGAATTTATCTCACAAATTATCTACTTATAAATTTAGAAACTTGTCGAAGACCAAAAGGAATCATGGGCCACCGTATAAAGTCTGTCGAAATATTAAAAGATTGTAAACGAAAGGTAAAAAAAAAGAAAGCAGCGTGCCATTTCATAATTCTTCTGATACGATGGAAAAACAAAACAAAACAAAACAACACAAAAAAAAGAAATAAAGAGTATTTTAATGATTGTTACTTTTCGTTTCGTTCAACTCTTTTATTTATTCGATCGTATGTACAAATTTGATCCGTTCGATAAAAGTGGAAGTAGTTTTTAGAGTCGACGTAAAAACAGAACAAAAAAAGTATGGATTCGAGAACACGGACTATGTTTAAGAGATCGTTCGAATAAGAAAAAGAAAAGAGAAAGAAACAAAAAAGAAAGAAGAAATTTCAAAATGCAGACCTCTGTGTAATCTCGCTACTTACAGTCGGGCACGCGCGTTATGCTAATCGTTGCATTAAATCTCCATTAACGACCTTCGATGTGCATAAGTACATAGATTTTTTTTTTTTAGTCGTGTGTTCCTTTACGCGTTAAAAGTAAAAGACGCGAAGGTTACCTCCTCGATGGCGGACTTTTAGTTTCGTGCTTCTAATAACACCGAACGCAAACTCGCTTTAAGGCTTGGTCTTTGAAAGAGCAATAAAAAAAAAGAGAGAGAGAGAGAGAGGAAAAAAAAAAGAAAAAAAATCTTAAAATGAATTCTACTATATAATGCCATTTTATAAGAAAATATCGAGTGGAGAAAGCACGTACGATAATAATATCGATAATATAATAGTTTTTCTATTTCTTCTATCTATTCTTTTTGTTGATACTATAATGAATGCTTCCTTTACGTTTCTAAAGAACTTATTTCGAGAATAAGTAGAAGAAGAAAGAAAAAACTATAATAGCGTAATCGCAAACTGTGATTGATATCGATATCATTGATACCATTGATAAAATTCAATCACTTCAATAGCAAAATACTTTAATGGAAAATATCGATACATATTGAAACTTTCAATATTAATAAATTCTTAAATCGATATTGAATCAGAAAGTGTTTACTTACACCGAATCGATACCCGTTTGATATCACGTGAAAGTATCGATAATAAGTTCGACACTTCTGTTGATCTATTGATACACGCAAACAAATAAATAAACAAATAAACAAACAAAGAACCGTTCGAAATCGAAGAGACAAAAGACGAATAAGGAACAAAGAGTATCCATTCGCTTTTAAATCTTTATAGAAGTATCAAATGAGTATCGATACTTTCATAAAATATATCGAATGAGTATCGATATCTTGATATAAGTATCAAACGAGTGTCAACATTTTTGATACCTATGACTTAGATATTATTCGATACGATATCACAATTTACTAACTGGTATCGATAGTATATAGTTATTGTTGATTCGATTACTAATCAAAATAATTTCTCTTAGTACTCGTCCTTTATTCTTCGACTTTAAATCACTTCTCTTTCGTTCGTTTGCTTATGCTTTCTAATAATTAGGTCACGTTCGCTCGGTGTTATCTATTGGTGCCGAGATATTTTTATTTTTAGACTAAGCTTTCTCACTTCTTTCGCATATTTGTCGGTTCTGTTTTTGTCTCGGAGAAAGAAAAACACATACACACGCATACATGCACACATACACACGCACGGAACACTCGTACGCAGAATAAAAGCGACGATCTCAAGGATTTCCTTGTTTCGCACAGAGCTGTGATTCGTTCTTTCGATAGATTTAGAAATTTTACAGAAGATTCTTATTTCGATCAATTTAGAAATTCTAAGTTCCTTTTATAACATCGTTCTTAATTCTAAATGCATTGATCAATGAGTTTCCAAATTCTACGTTCCTCGTTTTAGAAATCAATTATTTTTAAGTTCTTCTTTCTTTCCTCCTCTTCTTCTTCTTCTTCTTTATTTTTTCTCATGGCAAATGTCTCAATTTTCTAATATAAGTTTGAAATATTTCCGATGTAACAGGCAATATAATCCAATATTACGTTGAAAATCGTTTTAACTATTTGAAAGTTTAATATTACATTCGAAATTACTTTGGTAATTCGATATTACATTGAAAATAATTTTAATTATTATAATAGAATATAATGACGTTAACTAATTTACCTATTTTCAATGAATGCCAGATTATAAGTTTGTTTTATGAATAATTACTAAACTCGAACTCCGCATTTTTAATAAATGTGTAATAGTAAAATTGATTCGTTAAAGAAATCAAATCTTATTAATCGTCGTTTATCATTCTTCGAATTTGATCAATCGTCGTCATTGCTTGATTCGTTTCCTCGTATTATTCTGAAATAGGCGTGTGTTCGGGTAGCTGTATGTTTTTTATGATTCGCATTGTTTGACGTTCTTTTAATGTTTTTCTTTGGAGGCGTCCTTCTTATCGATCTAATCGTTTTGTTTGTCCCTCGTTTTTTTCTTTTTTTTAATCTTTTTCTAGTTTTCTATGGTATACATCGTTATCCAACTGCGATAAACTATGATTCGTAAAAATACAGTTCGTTTTTATTCGTGAATCGATGTATTCGTCATTGAAAGAAAATTGTTGCATACGACGATTGTTCAATTCGTTGATACACGTAGACCTTTCGCGTTCGTATTCGTGACACGTGTGGTTTCAGTTAGCGATACGAATATCGAAGAAAGAAATACCGGTTTCGAAGAGTACTTTGGAAGAACTATATATCGCAAAGAAACACAGATAAATTCGAGCGAACGGTTTGTTCATTTATTTATTTATTTATTTATTTATTTATTTTTCTCGATTCGATATTTGACTGTCTGTATTTGATTATCGTACAAATGCGATATTATCGTATTGAATGTTTAAATTTAACAAAGGGTATTTGTTTTTAAAGTTCAGAGTTGACTCACGTAGTCCTTTCGTTGATGACTAGCACAACAACTTCAGTTTAGCGATAAGTCGATCGAAGATAAAGATATCAGTTACGAAATGTACTTTGAGAGGACGAAGTACTATATAGATTGATACAAGAGAAAGTTTATTAAACTTTGATAATATGAAATAGGAACGTTTAAATGATTGTTCGAATATTTACGAGATTACTGCTTATCAGATACGATATTAACAAATTACAAATATAAGTATAAATTTAATAGAATGTTAACGAAATAGATATTTCTGTGAGATCGATATGCTATCTACGATTCGAATATAATGACATTTTGTGTTGACCAAGTTCGTATGTTTCAATTACAATAAAAAAATTCAAGAACGTCATAAATGTACGTAATAATTTTCCTATTGCTAGATTTCGAAAGATGAGTAATCTCTTGACTAGCCATAAAACATTTAACTCGTAAATATCTCTGATTAGTAATGGTCCTTTATAAATATGTTTTTATCTGTTCGACGATCAACTGTCGAGTTTAAGAAAATTGCTTTTATGTGAAAACTGCTGTTTATTTGTTGAATAGCCTACGGACGTTATGGGATGGTTGGATCTTTCGATTGATTCGAATGTATGTAGCTAAATGATAAAAAACAATTAGACTCTTTAACAGAAGAGCATATATTATTACATAAACATTTATTATAATATTAATATATTTATATGTAATTTATTATATATAATATTATTATAAACATTTAGTATTATTATTACATAAACATTTCAGAATCATTAGATGGGGTTTCATAAATCATCTTGCTCAATAATTGTAATTATTTCAATTGTTAAAGTAAAAATTAAATTAATTATTATTGTTAGATTAAAAATTAACTATAACGTCAAATCGATGAAAATATTCACAAGGATATTAAGACACTATCAATGAAAACTCTTCGTTTCGTTTTATTTATCGTTCTTCTTTATTACATAGAAATACGTAACACGTGAAAAATCGTAAATAATGAAATAATGAATTAATGAAATAAGTTTTAGAAAAATCTTAAAACAAAAAAAAAAAGAGATACGGATCATATTCCAGGGTATTCACGAAGTGCGAAAACCAATCTATGGGGTTTAGGGACCAAGGTAATACCGCATTCTCCTTCGAGATTAATCGAAACGTTAGGAGGGATCGAAACGACGAATCTACGGATTATTCTCGAAGAGAAAAGGAACAGGATCATCCTGGCAAGTTCGTCCCCGACGCACATACGTTTTCCTTAAAGCAAAAGAAACTTTCAGATTGCCATAAAATATATCTATCTTTTATTTTGAAACTTAATCATTGTCATTACTCGACGATATTGATTAATATAAATTCGATAATATAAACCGTATCGTACGATAAAAATTTTTGGATTTAAAAAAAACAAAAATAGAAAAGAAAAGAAAAAAAATATGTTACTGAAAAAAAAAAAGAAAAAGAAGAAGAAGAAGAAGAAGAAGAAGAAGAAACACTTAAGCGAGATAAATCGATTTTACGTAAATAGTTACACAGTGTTTCTTTCGAACGTAACGTTCGAATACGAATTATTAGTCAACTGCAACAACATCCTTGTACTCTGAACGGCATAACATTTTTAATAAGCAGAATCTTTGCCATTTACTTACCAGTTTGGAAAGGCAAGAACGCTTCCGGCTTAACGAGGCTGCCATCATCGGCAATGAATCTATCCGGTTTAAAATCGAATGGGTCTTGCCAATAAGATGGATCGGTATGAATGGACCATTGCATCGGTACCACCATCGTACCTTTTGGTATATCGTAGTCTCCTATTTGCGTATCCTAAATTTCAAAGATTCATAAAAAAAGAAAAAAAAAAATGTCGATGTTTTTATATTTCCTTGTATCTATATTATCGAAATATTTCAATAGGAAATATCGCATCAGAATCGTATGAATAATTAATTAATCGATTATTATCGATCAACATACGAAAAATTTCATAGCGACAAATTAAGACAAGGACGACCTTTTCTCTCGAATTTATTGGTAAAAGGATAAAGTCTTTGAAATGATCGTAGGATAAAAGAAATAAACCGGATAAAATACCTCGATCGTTCCGTGAGGTATACCAACTGGAACAACGCTTCTTATCCTTTGTACTTCCGCTATAGTTGCCTCGAGACGCGTCAAAACAGTTCTATCGTCTAAAGTGGGTTCTTTATCTGGTAGCACCTGTTGCATCTCTTGATAGATCTTTTCCTGGTATTTGTAGTACATATATATATATATATATGTATACATACGTACGTATAAATCGTCAGAGAAAAAGATATATATATATATATACATAAAGAAAGAAATAAAGAAACGTAAAAAGTCTTCGTTGTTAATTCGATTGTTTGAAAGAAAAAAATTCTAGACAAATTGATTTAAAGGAAAAAAAAAGAAAGAAAAAAAAATGAAAAGAAAAAGAGAAGGAGGAAGAAATATTTTTCAATAGTAATACTTCATACCTGTTCGTCCGGATAAGTCGCAACGAAGAGAAGGAACCAACGGAGAGTAGTCAAGGTCGTGTCCATTCCTGCACCGAAAATGTCAGCGAGCAAATGATAGAATTGCTTTTCGGTAAAATATCCAAGGTCGTTCGATTTCATTCTACTCGTCATTTCATCGTCGAACGCTGCCAAAAGACTCTCCGTTTTTACGGGATTAGATCGATGTTCCTCGACGATGCTCTTATAAATCTTATGGGTTTTCTCTTTTCCATCGATCAAAGTATACATCGTTTTACCGTACCATGGTAAAAATCTAAGGAGGTAATCCGCATGCATTATTTTTTTTATTTCTTCTCTATGAAAAAAACACTTACTTACTTATTTACTTTGTATCGCCATAAATACTTCAATATCGCGACTAGCGAGAGTTAAGATTTTTATCGAGGTTAAATTATCAGGTAGATCGATAACGGCGTACACGCCTACTTGCAACAAACGCATTTCATTCCTATCGTTTAATAAACTCAGCAACTCAGTTATAAGAACTTAACTACTAACCAGGATTCAACGATCGATTTCTGCATTCCGATGGGCGTTACCTTACTCCTATCGGATGCATAATATGAAATTTGCATGGTAAACGCTCGATGAATCAACTTTAGTCCATTGACGGACCAAATAATGACTAAATAAACAGGGCGAATCAATTTACCTAGCAGACTGCTAATTGCGGCCAATTTGTCCACCATCGAGGGTAATTGATTAAGCTATGTATATAAAATGGTGAAAATTTAATAAAAGAGAAATAGATTGACTTACCTGAGAAATGGTAAAAAATTTAAAGGCCCGGCAACACCAATGTGTTTCACACCTTCTTCTTGTAACATACGAAGCCAATTCCAAACGCGATCGTTCTCGTCGTACGTTTTACCGAACACGAGATCGTTCATCAGATTTCCTATACAATGTTGCAAAGTCTCGTTTGGATCGAAACCGTCGATCGTAGATCTTTCCTTCAATTTCTAAAATAATCGAAATTTTCGATTAAAGTTTTGCCCGATCGATATATCATATAACAAGTCAACGAACTAATAATCGTCGTATAATTTATTCACGAAGAAAAACTTTCTCTCAAGATTATATTTATTGCGATTTTTATTTTCTTTTTCTTTTCTTTTTTTTTCGTTTTTGCTTCCTCTCCCTCCTGCTACCCCTTCTAAACTCTTAGCTTGTAACGATCGCGATAATGGATACCATCTGTATGAGTTTTCTCTTTAGAAAAAAGAAGAAGAAAAAAAAAAGAAAAGAGTCGGTTGTCTCGGCGAAAAAGGAAAGGAATTTAGAAAGTGGCAGATTATCAAGATTTCTACCGAAATGCATTCTTCCAGAACTGCGAGGATTCTCCTTTCCATCCTGTCCCTTTTCAGTCCGAATTTTACCATGCCGAGATTTTTCAAACAACCAGCGACGAATCTTCTTTGATCCCTCCAAAGCTCTCCCTCGGCGCAGATGAGACCTGAACAGAAAGAAAGAAAAAGAAAAAGAAAGAAAAGAAAAAAGAAGAGAAAGAAGAAGCAGCAGCAGCAGCAACAGCAGTAGTAGTAGTAGTAGTAGAAGAAGAAGAAAGAGAATAAGAAAAATAGCCAAGAAGATAACTACTCTTCGACTTGTTCTTTTTTCTGTTTCTTCTTTTCTTTTTATCTTCATTTCTTCAGTTTTTTTCTGTATTTTTCTTTTTCCTCTTTTTTCATTTTTTATTTTCTTTTTTTTTTGTCGAAGGTGATCCTCGCGTCGCACCTTCAATGAGAATAATAAATATGCCCGTCGCTGACTACCACCACCGCCAATCTCAGTCAGTCGCGTCTATCCTCTCTCGGAGCCGGTGCAACGGCTTGAGAAAAGAGGTGAGGAGTGAGGAGGAGAGGAGAGGAGAGGAGCGAGGGGTAGAAAAAAAAAATAGCGAGAGGATTACCGTCATACCGTGTAAGTAGGCGCTGCCACTGAACTCACCGAAGGATAATTCTTGAATGAATAAACAATAATCCTACCGCGCCCACTCTTTTCTATCTCTCTCTCTCTCTCTTTCTCTCTCTCGCTCGCTTCATCTCTCGTCGATGAGATAAGCCAGTTATGCTGATCTGATCGTCGATATCACGGGACTTCGTGGTAAGTTAGCTTTTATGAAAATTGAGATTGATTAACGAGGTGTTAATGCATGAACCATGCACGAATCTTACTTATCGAATCCAACAAGTATAAAAATTAATCTTAAATAATTATATATTCTTGTGCGAATCATATATACATACATATATTTACCAAATTGTATTTAAGTAGATTTTTCGAATCGTTTAGCATTTAGGATTCGAAATAATTTATTTTCTTTTTTCTTTCTCCTTCCTCTTCTTCCCTTCTCACCCTTCGTCGTCGTTTACGCGTCGTTAAAGAACGATCGAAAGATCATCGAGGAATAATGATCGTACGAAAGGTCATTGATATTTCTCGAACGGACTACGAATATATTTCATTTGATCTTTCATAATGAAAGGATTCCTTCCTTCACGAGAAATTTGTTGTAATCGTGAAATACAAAAGGAAGGTACCATTTGTACTTTAACTTAACTTAAGAAGTTAAGTTAATCCTCTTAAAAGGAATCGGATGCGAGCTGGAGATCGAAACGCGCTTCATTTCTTATCTCGGGACAGCTCTTTCGCAGGCAGGTCACACGCGACTGTCGTCGCCACGAGAATGATCTCGGAATCCTGATGATCCACGAGATTATTGAGGTTTACGATCCACGTGCGAAGGGAATACCGAATAAGATCCTTCGCGATCGTGCTCCTCCGAGTAGATCGCGTCACGAGTTTTCGCCAGGAGGGTTGTTGTTCTTTTTTTTTGGTTGGTCAAAATGAAAGGAAGAAAAAAGGAAGGGGAGGAGGAGGAGGAGAAATAAAAAACAAAGAAAGAAAGAAAAAGAAAAAAACACAGAAGAAAGAAGAAAGAAAAAAATAGAAAAGAAAAAAAATGTTCCTCAGTCTCGTACCTTTCGTTGTTCAAGGCCAAGGTAGAAAAATTTCTGCAAATCGCCATTTGCAAATCCGTATTATCGTAAATATTTTCAAACGTAGTTGTTTACAAAGAACGTAATATAGAATCCGCGTTCAAGGACTACGTTCTTTCCGTCTCGAGATCGACTCAAATACCAACGATCTGTTAACATTCTCACTGTTACATCTAACATAGAGATATACGATATATACATCTTCATACGCTTTTACATATATTGCTTTACGGACAATAATATTGTAGTATGGTGCAAATTTAACGATTAACGCCGATTAACGCGATTTCTCGTGGTCTCGAGTTAAAACGTATTGCCACGCGATACTTGGTTATTCGCGACTCGTTCTAAGAATCGGTCGAGCAGTCGATAGGTCAGTGTCGTATTTAAATGACCGGCACAGCGAGAAAACTTTCCGGGATGCGTCATACGACGAGTTCGCAACGAGTTCGTATTTCGTGTTCAATTAGAAGGAAAGCGTTAATAAAAAGGTAAATAAGAAGATAATATTGATCGGTGGAAGATCGATAATAGAGCTCAACAGTCTGCTGCGATCGTTTCTTACGCAACTAAATAACACTACGTGGTTGTCGTAGTCGTTGTAGTCGTTGTAGTCAGTGCCGGGACTTGATTTCAAGAGATGACATCATCGAGAAAGACGCAAGCGGAGGAAGAGGAGGAGTAGAAGAAGGAAAAGGAGGAGGAGAAGGAGGAGGAGGAGGAGACGCTCGCGAATTCGTGTACCGCCAAAAATAAAACACCGGTTGTGATAGTAGCGGATAATGAGCATATGAGGTTGGGTCCGAGCAAAGTTTCAGGGCCGGTCGTTCCACCTCGCCTGCTACGGAGCATCGATAAATGCAACGAGGAGAGTAAAGAGAAGAGAGTTGGGACGAGGACTCGAACCTCTCACGACGTATATTGTCCAAATACAGTCGATCCGATCGTTGAGCGTCCCGCTTACGACACTACGAAATGGTTGGCGTTAATCGATTGTATCGTAGAACAAGTTGCGATTCTTTCGTTAAATAAATCGAATGCATTTCGTTACACGCATTTTTGTAATTCTTTTGATCGTTTAGAACGGTATTGGTAACGTAAACGATATCTTTGTTATTTTATTATTATTATTATTATTATTATTATTAAGTAATAATGTTTAAGAATCGTTCGATATCAACGATACGAGAGAACAGATCGAATAAAATTGCGACAAATTTGGCGATCGACGTTTCGAACGTTCGTTTCAGGTTAATAAAATGGATGAAGGGAGAAGAAGTGCCGATCTTCGAAAACTGTCAGAAATATATCGGTACTCGGGCACAAGGTCGTGCGTGATTTCGCGAAGGCGAAGAAGAAGCGACTCCGAAAGCAAATGGACAAAATTCTTGGGAAAAGTCAAGAAACCGAGACGTCCTTGACATTCGAGAGTTTCAGCCTTTATATACGTCGGTATACCGGATGATACCGCGAGATCTGGTCCTTCCAGGTATTTGGACATCCCTCCGCTTTTTTTCTCTCCCATTTTTCCTCCCTTCTTTTCGACGTTTCAACTCCTCGAGAAATTTCGTTACTGGCGGGTTGAAAAAAGAGAAAAAAAAAAAGAAAAAATAACGAACGAATAGTCGTATTTATATTTCGAAAGATCCTTTTTCTATATTCTATACTCCTTTTATCCGTAACTTAACTCTGTACCAGACTACGCAACATAGATACGACGACTGTTACACGGTAGAAAGAAAAACGTTCGTTCGGTGAGATAAACAAGCAAAGTAAGTTAAGTAAGTACATGTAAGTACCTTCGAATACAGCAAGCAACCTTCTCGTTCCAGATCAATTTGCATATTCTATAGAGGTTTGCTACTAAGTAGGAAAACGCAACCGCGAGCGCACGTGTTTCTGGATGAAGCACGTGACCGATATTTGTCATTCCATGCTTTTGCTATTAACATGGTGTATCGGTGGTAGTGACCGGTGGTGGTGGGTTACTGATGGTGACTGGTTTGTGCAAAAAAAAAAAAAAAGAGAAAAAGAAAAAGAAAGAAAGAGAGAGAAAAAAACACCATGACATATGTAAATAACTAAGACGAAATAAATGCAATAATGTAAACTAGTATACGGAGCGACTGGTTCGTTTCTTTTATTAATGCGAATATTAAACGTCTTTATAAGGATTCTCCTTCTCCTCCCCCTGTACCACCACCACCACCTCCTCCTCCTCCTCCTCCTCCTCCTCTTCTACCCGAGGATTCGGTGGTTAGATATACGCGTTCTTTAACACGAAGTGGACGAGATATACGGCGCTCCGTCTTTCTTAATGGGAGGAGAGGCCGTCGGCACGTCCTTGCTAACCTAACTGTAATTCCCTGCGGATGCAGAGCAGAACCATCGTCGACGACAGCTGCGCGGGAACTTCCTTCAAGGAGACCGATAAAAGTGAGAGTCCTTCGTTTCTCCTCGGAATAAGTCTCTCTCGATGACACACGACGTACGCACACGACGAACAAGCTTACAACGTACACGTTCACATACATGTTTACAAACATATACCTGTACACGAATACGATACGAGGGAAGGAAAGAGAGTCCGGTTTGGCTCTCACGAACCTAACCTATCCTATTCGAGTGGAAGCTCGTTAAGACAAGATTGACGAGGGAAAAGAGAAAAATGAATAAATTAAAAGCGACATCCTGAGAATTTCCAAATCCGACGTGACTTCTTTTTTCTTTTTCTTTCTTTTTTTTCCCTTTCTCTCTTTCTTTCTGTTCTTTTTTTCTTCTTTTTTCTCGAGTAGAAGAAAAAAAAAAAATCGCGAATTCCAACGTAGAAAACTACGATCACTTGTGTCTAACTTGGGAAATGAAAGATCTCATTCCGATCGCGTCCAAGGATCTCTTCTCCTAAAAAGGGAAATAGGAAATTTTCTACTTGGGATTATTTTACTGTGCTTGAGAGAGAAAGAGAGATATAGAGAAAAAGAAAAAAGAAGAAAAAAAAAAAGAAGAAAAGAATCTTTTCCTTCTATGATTTTTCATTCGCAGGAGTGTCAAGAATATAACCGAGCGAGCGTCCTCGCGAAAGGACACTCGCCTCTTTTCAAGGCTCGACTTTCGTAATGGAAATTTACAGAGGTGCCTAGAGTATCTTTCAGTCGTTGCATTCCACCGTTCTGAATGATTAGAAGAGAGGATCGATCCCTTCGAAAGGTATATCTAATTTTTTTTTTCACTTTCATATTCTCTTAAATCATTCTAAATGTTTACCTCTATCGCTTTATTTCTCTCTCTTTTTCATCGATGTCTGGAAATTCGATATCGCGAAAGACCAATGCGTCGACTGTCGCGATTCAAAGGAAAAAGTCTCCCTCTCTCTCTCTCTCTCTCTCTCTCTCTCTTTCTTTCTCTCTATTTCTCTTTCTTTCTCGACTCAGAGAGACGCCAAGGACGTCGAGAATTTCAGGTTCTGTCGACCCGCTTAAAGGCCAACGCCGTTACATCGCCAGACGGTTTTGACGATCACCGCGTGTACGCATCGGGTCGATGCACCGCGAGACGGCTAACGAGAGTGCTGCACCGATCTATCGATCTTCGACGATAACGTTAACCTCACACGGTAGCTGATTGGTTGACTAGATAGCTACTTGGGTGCCCTCCCCTTGCCCCACCCCTCCATCTCCCCCTCTCCCTCTCTCCGCCAAGCAAAGCCCACCACAGTGTTCTCCGAGAAAAACGATCCTCTCGCAGAGAGCGAGGATGCTGTGAACGACGAAGGTGTACGACCGGCCTCGAAATCTTCTTGTGCAATCGCAACGATCGAAATATAATGATCCATCGCTTCCGAACATTCTTCTTTTTTTTCCTCTCTTGTAAAATAATAAAAAGCGGAATAAATAAATAACGAAGCCGCGTAGCTCGAAATAGCAAAAGAAAAAAAAAAGAAAAGAAAAGAAAAGAAAGATAGATCGAACGAATCTATACAAAAGTCTTTACGAATTCTTACGTTTTCGAACTATTCGAAACTCTCACTTTCGATCACTCTCGTTTCTATTAATAGAGTCCGAGTTGGACGATCGTTTCGATCCGATATATTCGTCCTCTTTCTTTTCTCAAAATTTCAAAATTATCGAGTGGATAAAAAATAAAAAGAAAACGAAAGAAACAGGGAGAGACAGAGAGAGAGAGAGAGAGAGAGAGACGCAACTAATCCAGAGATGCATGTACGAGTTTAGCAATGAAAATTGCATAATATGTTTACGAACGACTTCAGGGATACGCGTTATCGGCACCAAGGAACTCTATAATAAATTAATAGGCATTACGCAGGATGTTATTCGGTGTACACCCGCCATACCGACTCTCGATGAGACGACTCGGCGATGCCGATAGCGGTGCGAGCCAACGAACCAACCAGTTTTCAACCCAAGCTTATAAGAAATGTGAGCGCGCCCATAAAGGCGCGCGTAAACGTGATGTCGGGTAATCACGGGTCTCGCCGGTGAACGAGGCACGCGCCTCCGTCGACGGCTACATCTTTTCCTCCTCCTCCTCCTCCTCCTCCTCCTCCTCCTCCTCCTTCTCTTTCTCCTCCTCCTTCTTCCTTCTTCTCCTCCTCCTTCTTCATCGTCTTCTTCTTCATCTCCTTTTTCTTCTTTTTCATCCTTTTCTTGCTTCTTCTCTATCTCATAAAAAATCTTCTTAAACGACCCTTGATACCACATGCAATTTGACTTTTTCGGTCGTTCGAATAAATTTGAAAAGTCTCATGAATAGATACGAAACTATTTTAGTCGAGATTTAATCAATAAATTATATGTCCCGTGTAAGGTCAATAAATGTGTCGTGAAAAATGATGGAAATATTGTTTTCGTGTGTTTCATATAATTTAGATAATTCGAATATATTATATAAGTAAAGTTTGAAAGGAAATATTTTGGTTTTCTGAACTTATCTCTTGATACTCGATGTAATTTGACTTTTTCTTTCGATTAAATAAATTTGAAAAATTTTATGAATAAATGCGAAAATAGTTTAGTCGAGATTTAGTCGGTAAATTATATTTTCCGTGTAAAATCAATAAATGTGTCGTGAAAAATGATGGAAATACTGTTTTCGTGTGTTTCATATAATTTAGATAATTCGAATATATTATATAAGTAAAGTTTGAAAGGAAATATTTTAGTTTTTGGAATTTATCCCTTGATACTCGGTGTAATTTGACTTTTTCTTTCGTTCGAATAAATTTGAAAAGTCTCACGAGTAGATAAGAAAATACGACGACGTTTCCCAAACTATATGTTCCGTGTAATGACAAATAAGTATGCTATGAAAAATGATGAAAATACTATTTTTATATATTTCGTTTCACATAACAAAAAATTAGAAACTAAATATTTGTTATATTTGTTTAAACTGTTACATTTATTCATTTGCTTAATTTATTTATTATTAATAAATCTTATCTATCTAATCCTATAAAATAACGAAGGAACGTTTTGTTAAAATATCCAAATTTTTGAGGCATTTAGTCATAGGGAAAGTTTTGTAAACTAATTGATCTAGACGAAGAAGTAGATAACGAGTAAAACTGCTTAAAAGTTTTCGTTCGAAATCACGCGTTTCCTCATCGCACTATGCATTACCAATACGAACGTCATCGTCATTCTCCTTCTTATGACGTGATAGAGAAATAGTTATATCTAAGTATAACTTACTTGGTTAAAGAAAAATTCAATAGATATTTTCTACAATAATGATTACGTTAATGGAACGATTGAATGGCGCGTATTCGCACCAACGCATGTCGTTGTCTTGTCGATGATTACATCCGTAAGAACGTCATCGACATCCTTGCACGACGAAATGGGAAAACGAGAAAATCATTCTCCTACGATATTGAATTCTATCGATTAAACAATGAGAATGACGTACGTAAATACGTACATACATACGTACGTGCGTGCGTGCATGCACCAACGCGATTATATTTTCTTTCTTTTACTTTTCTTTTTATTCGCGATTAAACTTATATAGATACTTACGTGTATACGTACACGAATAATCCTCTCGTATTAACAAAGAGATAGCATTTGAATTTATCGCAAAATTAATCACCTAGCAAAGTTCGAACGGATATCTTCTCGTATTTGTTTTGTTTTGAAAGAAACGTAACGAAACGTTGTTTGTTTCCTTTCTGTTTGTTTGTTCCTTTGTTTTCGTTCTTTTATATTTTTTCAAAAATATCCCTGTAAACAATGGTAATTATCTGTTCAATACTTATCATGCATTAACATATACGCATGACCTTAACAAAACAAGTCGAATTACTTCTTTCAAAGGATAATTTATGACGATACAAGAATACTTGCCCTTTTCGTTAAAAGGCTATTAGAGTATTAAGTAAACAACTTACTTATTCGGGGAAGAATAATAACATACAATAATGGTCGTACAACTAATACTCGATTACGATTAAATAAACAAACTCGAAATAAACAAAGAATAGTATCTTCCTTTGAGAAGCGTACGTTCGTAACAAAACTCTTTGCTTAGTTAAGAGGATATTTTCTCCCATCGAATACGTACTCAAGGAACAAGGTAATAGGTAAGTACCTGTTGGTGAGGGCGTGGCCAAGCGTCCTCCCCACTTAGCTTCCCTCTCCATCGTAATAGCACGGGAAAAGTGGGGATGAGTAAGTGAGCGAGCGAGTGAGTGAGTTAGTTGTACAGAGAGAGAAAGAAAGAGAAAGAGAAAGAGAGAAGACGAACGAGATTTCTCCTAGCGGGAGGATCCTCGTTGTGCCTTTTGGAGGGGCATTCGAAAGGAGTGGTGGTAGAAACTCGGTGTAAGGGCATCGAGACGCCTCGTGAAAGGCGACAGAAGCACACCGCCGTCGCGGTAGAGCGTGCGTTAAGGGGTGCGATGATCATATTTCTCTAGATTCCGATAATCTCTGATACCTTATTTCGTTTTCCTCATTTTGATTTCATTTCCTTTTAATTAATTTTATTTTAATGTATTTCTCGTCAATATTATTCACGATAGATCACGATGATCAACGAGAAAATTTATATCACGATGTAGATTTATTATATACAATTTTCTTTTCTGAGCGGACGAATATCGAAAAAAGAAGACGAAGAAATGAAATAATAATAATAATAATAATAATAATAGAGAAAGATAAAATAAGATAAGAAGAGAGAGAGAGAGAGAGAGAAATAAGAAACAAGATAAAAGAAAGAAAGAGAAATTGTAACGCTTATTATTAGATATATCTAGAAAAGCGAAAACATAGGTAAACGTGGTAAAGTTAAGGAGACTCATCTCGTGTTAGATACGCATCTTCGATATTCGATATTCCAAGAGTGCAAGTAGGTAGGTAGGTTGGTAGGTAGGTAGGTAGATAGGTAGGTAGGTAGGTAGGTAAGGTACCTATAGAAATCGAGTCGTTAAATCTGCCAAAAAGAAAGAATAAACGGGGAGAGGTAGGAGATAAAAATCAGCGATCTCCCGTCGTAAAGACGTCGAAGTAAAGAAAGCAGGAGCATACGGGCATTCCCGTGTCCCATCTCGATAGCGCAAAGGTAAGAGATCGTCCCCTTCGATCTCTACTTCCCTCTTCTCCTTTCTTCTTCTCTTCGATTCTCTGTTCTCAAGTAGTATCGAAATCTTTTGTTTCCGAAAGAGAACAGGGTTACTCGGACGATCGTAAGTTTCTCGTCTGGCTGAAAAGTTCTCCTACAGGGCCACAAATTCCGATACGAGAGGACCGCCGATAATTTCACGGGCGAAGTGTACCACGAAGGAACGAATAAGAAGAGGGCGGAGGGATGCGACGTGGGAGGAGGGAAAGAGACGAGGACCTCGTCCTCTGAGTATATACCTTAGCACAACTTTTCGAAAGCATCCTACCGTCCGTCCTGTCGATCGTTCGTGAGCGTATTTTTGTACGACACGCTAGATGTAAGTCAACGGGTCCCACTCTCTCTCTTTCTCTCTCTCTCTCTCTCTCTTTCCTTCATTAATTTCCTCCCATTGGTATAACTCGTTGCACCGTTCATCATCTCTTTTAAACGCGAGCAATTCTTGAAAAAAAAAGAAGAAAAGAGAAAACAAGAAAAAAGTGCTTTGAACCGGATATAACCGCGTAAAATAATTTAAGGGAAAAGGAAAAAAGAAAAGAAAGCGAGGAAAGAAAGAAAAAGAAAAAAATGAGAAAGAAAGCTGATCGAGACAGAAGAGAACTATCGGAACAACTACGATTAAAGACACTCCTTCGTCTCGGAGGACATCCGTTCAGACATCGCGAGTACGATCCGATTTGTACGGACCAAAGTAACTGAGTAATTCCTTCGATATGTGTGTCACGGTGTTAGAAATCTGATCGAACTCGCTAAGCGTTATTTGCGTTATACCTTAATCGTCGTGCTCACATGGCGGCTCGTAAATCGAAAGTGCTAACGGTACTACCAAGAAGGCCTCGCAGGACACGTTATCAACCAGGAGCAACGAGGAGCCGTGGTAAATCCCGAGGAAAAGAGCATGACTACGTTCTATTTTATTCTCCTTACCGCTATACGCCTTTGCAGAGAACTCACGACGTTCTCTCTCTTTCTATATATATATATACATTATACGTATGTATACATAAGTACATATATATATATATATATATATATATATATATATATATATATATAGACGATACGATTAAAATTATTTTCGAACAGAATTTCTTATCGCGACTGTGAAACATTGAAACTTATCTTCTACGACGAGACTAATGATCTCCCAGCAAACTTGATCAATAGAAGGAACGATCGAACGAACGAACGAAGATAATAAAGCACATTACAAATGAAAATTATTACAAATGAAATCTATCGAACAATAAAAATATTTTCGTTCGATTAGAACGAAAACGTCAAGCATCTATGTTCTCGAATATCTTTCTTCTTTTTGTTCCTTCTTCCTTTATCTCTTATCGAATCATCCAGTTAACGGATTAGAATTTATCATTAAACGATATCGTTGGACGAATGACGAAAACGTAATTATAACAGCGTGATTATAACAAAACTGGGAATAAGATAATACGAAATATAGATTCTCACTTTGAAAATAGTTCTCACTTTCGAAACTATCTCCAATGAATTCTTTAACTCGAATAGTTAAGCCCGATAGATCTGTTACAAAGCTAACATGGTACAAGGTAACGACGTGAAAGAAATTTCGTTAGTCGATAGCGAGTAGAAGAAGAGAAAGAGCTAACGAAAAGGAGGTAGATAGTAAAGTAAGAGGTGGAAAGGAATCGAGGAGGTGACTTTCACTGTGCACACGCGCTAAGTGCTCGCGGAAGCGATACTCTTTGTTCGAAAAAGAAAGACCTCGGAGACGGCTTTCTGGAAACGCTGTAAATCCTTTGGACGGACACGAAACGACCTCGTTTCATTTCGACGCGCGTCGTCAGCTTCTTTATAGATCCTAAACCTCGCCTCCGCTCTTGGCTCGCACGCGACGTTGACGCACCATAAGCATATACCTACTCACGCATATATATATATATATATATATATACATATATATATATATACACTACATTATTTTTCTTTTTTTTTCTCATTTCGGGTTTAGTAGGTTAGTTGGCCCGCGTCGACTTCCTTCGTTAGAGGAACCGTTACGTCCTACAACACCCGCCTGCCCTTCCATTGTAACCGGTTGTCTTATTGTTACCGGTTTTCTCTCTCTCTCTCTCTCCTGGCGAGACGGTCGCTCGCGCTTTACGATGCGCGAGGCGATTCGTAATCGAGCCAAACGACCGTCTGGGACCGTCCTTTACCTTCCGTTTACGATCTCTTTCTTCAAAGGTATCAGTCAAAACGGTTCGCGAAAAAACTTTCTTTCTTTTTTCTTTATTTTATTTTATTTTATTTTATTTTTTTTTGCCTTATTAACTCCTTTCAAGTTTTACCAATCGACGAGAGAATTCGCAGTAACGAGAATATATTTTTTTTATATTAAATAGTAACTCACCATAACCATGCATCATGCCATGCGTCAAGTAGAGTGGTGCCCGTCCAGCAAACGTATCCTTAGCGAAGACTTGTCGTATCAGACGAGGATCCGATAGAAGTACAGTGTATACAGAACCCATTTTCAATCCACAGATCGGTCCATACTTCCTTGTCAATTCGGTAAGTGTCTCATGAGGTGCTTTTGGATCGATCCATGGTAAATAGCCCACGATCGGTAGGCCTAAAGGGCCAGGTGGTAATCGATGTTTTTTTCGACTCATGTAATATAAGATCGTTAGGAGCATGAAAGCTACTACGATCATAAATATCGACATCTTAAACGTTCCAAGGTATCGGCTTGAGATGCGATCACTCTATAACGATGATTTTCTGCGGAATGTGGAAAGGTCTGAAAGCGTTTGTTTCATACTCGATAAGTGTCATTGCACTTAGACGATTATGCGAAGGAGAAAAAGAAGAAGAGGATAAAGGATGATAGATGAAGATGAAGATGATGAAGAAGAAGAAGAAAAAGAATGTGCAAACAAATTACGTAAGAACAGGATGTCGATGCTAATGGTAATCGCGCTATCCCAGAAATCGCATACGATAGAGACGAATGATAATTACCTTTCTCCATGAGCGAATAAGCGCGTATGAACTTATCGGATTATCAAGATTCGCTCACGTGCAACGCGAAGACGACGAGAAACGATCCGGTGCTGCGGTTACCCGATATAGGCCGACACGTGCTACAACACGTGCCGGTAAATACGTCGCTAATTCGAAACATCGATTATTTTTCACTAAGAAAGTACTCCTCGTCGTTTCGCTTCATTTATTAACGTTTGATATTTTCGACTATGTACGATTCTTTTTTTCTTTTTCTTCTTCTTCTTTTTTTTTTTTTTTGGTTTTGTATATATATATGTATAAATCAAAATTTTGATATATATATAGATATGTATATATCAATAAGTTCGCGTTACAAAAAATAAGAATCGTATTTATTTGTAAATTATTATTTATAAATTATCTATTACTTCTGAAAACAATGAAAAACAATAAAAAGAAAGAAGAAAAGAGAAACGATCAGTAAAGCAAAGTTAAATCTGTTCTACGTGCAATATATAGTTCGTGGAATAAGATACCATCCGCCATGTGATCCTTCCTATAGAACCTTCGTAGTTCGTAAGAAGTTAGATATTACGTCGTTCGAAATCAAAGTTCTATTAACAAAATTCTACAAAATTAATCTTAAATTATAAGTTTGATTCTTTCGTGTAATATCTGAGAAATATTTAATCGGTACGATGACTAATTAAAAATATCGATGCAAGAGATAATATTATTTTGGAAAACTCACCCGATGGATGCGTTGACGATCGCCGACATTAAACTTTACGTGACAGTGCACGACTTCAGCGCCGAAGAAGATTCTCGTGAAACAGATTCGACGCGCGGGAATTTCGAAGAGAGATGTATCCTTTTGGATCACTGCGAATTCGAGAATTTTCAAGGGAAAAAATTCTTACGAAGGACGAACTATGATTACATTTTTGTTCTTTGCAAACAATGAAAATAAAAGTACAAAAAAGAAAAGAAAAAAACACGAAGAACTTTATAACTGACGCGTGATCTTGTTTTTCTTGTTTCTTTTCTTTCTTTGTTTTTTTTTTTTTTTTTTGTTAAATCCAATTCTTTGTCTTCTTTCGTAAGAAAAAACGATCCAACTTCGACGACGACATCGAAACAAATGCGTTTAACGAATCGTCCGTTCAAGATAATATTAGAATGATTTGACTGTAAAATCGAAGCTAAGGCGTATCCATGAATTTAGATCGCTTGGAGATAGATCTAATCTGGATGCATTGGAGACCGTACGTAAAAAATTGTATGTTCGTTCGTAAAGAAAAAAAATATATATATATTTCCTTCGATCTTCTTAGAAAAAAAAAAAAAAAAGAAAAGAAAAAGAAAGAAAGAAAACTAAATATTTATCGGGGTCTATCGATCCATAGTGTACGGATTATTTAAATTCAAAGACATACCTTCTAAATACGATTTTTTTCTATAAATATCATCGAACGTAGTCATCGAAGTCACATTGATCTTTAAAACGTCGTAGATCCGACGCCTCTGAGAAAAGGAATTCGTCCGTCGAAGGAAATTTTTCGTTAAACTAAATAGATATGCGCATCTACCTGAACCTAAACTCTGTCGTATAAATATTGTATCTACATACGTAAATATACTCGAAACCATTTTATTTTTGTTTTCTCTTTTCTCTTCTTCGTTTTCGTCAAATCAAAACAGAATAGAAAGTACGAAGAACGTATGTACGTACGACGATCATATGTTTCCTTTTCTCTTTTTTCTTTTCTACGTAAGAAACGATTTCAAAATAAACATCGAAAGAATAGCTCGATCTCTCTCTAGAAAAGCTATCGGGAAATGTCCTTCGATATTACGAAGGACACGAGCTTTTAAACGAACGATTGAAGACAGCGTTGCGATCGACGACGAGTGATCGACGAAAGTAAAAGTGATTTCCCAGGTTGGCTTCGCTAAGGCTCGGGCCAGTCGAAGAGAAGAAGAAAAGGCACACCTGTGGATGAAGAGGATAGAGAAAGAAAGAGAGTGGGAAAAAGAGAGAGAGAGAGAGAAAGAGAGAGAGAAGGTAACCGCAAGATTTAGCTCCAGGAAAGTGTCTTTAACGTGTTAGCAAGTTAGAAGAGGAGGCAACGACCCGTTGCCCTTACGCACGCGGCTCACCTTATAAGAGATTTCTTATCTTTCTTCTCCTTTGCTCGTATTGGCTCACGTGCCAAGAGATCGTTGGAAGGGCGCTTTAGGCTCGAATCACGTGCAACCGTATAGCAAGCGAGCGAGTAAAGTAAGTAAGTAAGTAAGTAAGTAAGTAAGTAAGTAAATAAGTAACTAAGTACTACATCGATCGCCTAAATGAAAGAGCCCGCAATGCGAACCACTTCGATCCAACGAAAACTAACGTCATACCGTTCCTAAGCGATTAATTACTATCTCTAATCGAGAAATTCGATCGGACGTCAGACCTCTGTTTTCATATTTTCTACGTACGTAGGTATTATATGTAACGAATGTAAATTTCTTTCTTCTTTTTATCGATGTGAGAATAATCGTAAAAAGGGAATAAAATAAAGTGAAGTAAAAATGAAAATAAAAATAAATACTCTTCGTTCTCGGAACGATCGTTAAGTATTTGTCGGTATCAACGTGATATAACACGTTGGGAGATTATTATATAACGACGGGTGTGTGGGAATACGTGTTTTTTTTTTTTTTTAAAGGGTCGATCTCTTTTGACAGACCTCTCTCTCTCTCTCTCTCTTTCTCTCATTCGTGCAGGTGCAAATAAATTTTCGACCGAGACTTGACCGAGAGAGACTTTGTATACCCCATCATTCGCAAAGTCATGCGATCCTTTTTTTAATTCTTTCTTTCTTTCTTTTCTTATTTTCTTCTTCTTCTTCTCTCTTTCTTTTCTTTTTATTATCATTTATTTCGGGTTACGTTTTTAGCCTTACTGAAAGGCTACACTCTCGAGGATGGCAACGAGAGACTTTCGCAGGTGCATAAGAAAGAGATCGTTCGACCAATACGCTTGGTATGATCTACTTAACATATAAAATTTGGTTACATTGAAACGGCTATTAGCGTACATTCGCACGAATGTAAGAACTTAGGGTCGAGCCACTTTCCCTTCGTTGTAAAACGAACTCGTAAAAGAGAGAAAGAGAAAGAAAACGAGAGAGAGAGAGAGAGAGTTAAAGTATATAATATGACGGAAAAGACGAAGAAGAGACCGACCGAAACGTGATCGTCCATGCACGTTGCCATGCAATCGAGACGATTCTCTCTCCTTTGCTTTCCGCGATCCAGCACGCAGTTGAAAACGTGAGCCACCTTTCGAGGACTCCTCATCGTAATCATCAGGAATTCAGGATCTCTGGTGAACGATCGGTTATAGCAAGCAAGCAAGCAAGCAAGCAAGCAAGCAAGCAAGTCGGTGGACGACCTCACTCGGAGATCCTTCGGACTTGCTATCGATCGATCTCGAAGGCACGAGTAGTGCGAGTAGAAAGATCAGCCTAGTGTTTACGCAGCGACAGGGACGCATTGACATTTTCACGAGGAAGGTTAATTACCTTCGTCGTCGTGGTACGCTTGGTCGATCCTGTTCCGTTCTATAATTAGGAAACGATAAGATTGCTTTTATTAAAATATATATAAATGATTCTTAAAAATTATTCGAGATGGTATATATAAAAAAGTCCTAGTAAAAGTGAGGGAAATGGCAATATTACAGAGAATGTAACAGGAGGAAGGAGAAGAGAGGAAAGAGAGGAAGAGAAGAAAGGGCGGACATCGACTCTTTAATCGGTTCCTATTCCCGGTCTGGACGGATAAAGCGAATGGCCGAACGATAAGAAATCTCTCTCTCTCTCTCTCTCTCTCTTTCTCTTTCTCTCTCTTTTTCTCTTTCTCTTTCTGTCTCTTCTGTTCGTTCTCTTTCTCCTCGGTGGAGACTGCGCCGGTTCTGGTATGCACCTTCTCGTTCGATCCATGGTAGGAACAGAGAGTAAGAGAAAGAGAAAAAGAAAGAAAGAAGAGAGAGAGAACGAGTGTGAGTGTACCGGAGCTATCGGTCGGGACGTGCAACGACCGACAAAGGTCACTCTCGACGTTAAAATCTGCATATTGCTTCTCGCGCCTCCAACGACCCTCGTTCGTTCTTCTTCAACGAGTTATGCATGTATATATGTATATATATATATATATATATATATATATATATATATATATGTATGTATGTATGTATGTATGTATATCGGCCAGGTAAAGCGTCCGAGAAGAAGTCGCCCTCGAGATAAAGAGAGAAAGAGAAATGCGATCCTACAAAAAAGAAAGAGAAAAAAGAAATACAAAAAATCAAAAAAAAATAAGAAGAAATAAAAAAAAAAAAGAAAAATAAAAAGCGAGGTAGGCGGACTGTTCCACCTTTCCATCGCACGACAACGACGAATTTACCGGCATGCGGCGAAACGGGAAACTCGAGAAGCAACGATCCTCCCCCATAGTGGAAGTGGTCGAAGAAAGCTTATCGGTTCGCAATGCTCTTCTGCTTCGGTATCGCGTTACCAGATGCATTTAAGGATCATGAATAAAGAAACACGGTTGGATCTAGGCAGACGGAAAGGACGCCTTTATTATTATTGGAATTGAAAAATCGAGATAGGGGTGGGTAGATAAATAGATTTTCTACAAGTGCCTGAACGAGTAGCTTCCTCGTGATCCAGAATTGATTCAACGGCGATAGTATTACTACTAGCGATTCGTTTCTTTTCGAAATGTTTTTTTGAACTTTATCTCGTCTACTTTCTCGTACTATTGCCACTAATTTGCCTAAGGAGAGAAAAAGAATAATTATAATAATAACACAAAAAGAATAATAAAAAGAAGTAAGAAAAAAGAAAAAGAAGAGGGAGAAAGAGAAAGAGAAGGAGAGAGAGGGAGAGGCAATATTTATAATGATAATAAGAAAAATAATAAGAACAAGAAATAAAAAGAAAGAAGAAGAAAAAAGAAAGAGAGAGAGAGAGAGAGAGAAAGAAAGAAAGAAGATCCTGAATGAGAAGGAAGACAGAGAAAGTTCGAAGTCTTTAAACTTTGGCAAGGTATCGTATCCAGGCATGACCTAGAAATCATCGGGAGAAATCCAAAAAGGATACGATAGATCGGGCAGGAGGATCCAGCAGGGGTTAGCGCTCTCCTTCGAGGCGCCAAAGATAGCCTTTCAACGAGGGTCTCTCCGCCCTGAGAACTATAGACCGTTATTTACGGCCTCCGCCTTCTCCTCCTCGTTCTCTCGATTTCTCTCATTCTCTCTCTCTCTCCCTCTCTCTTTTTCTCTTTCTCTCTTCTTCCCCCGTGGTTCTCGATCAGCAACGCATAACTACCACCGCCTCCGTATAAGCGTAAGCCGGATTCTTCCTTTCTCGTTGCGGTGGCGGCCGCGCCGGCAGACATCGAGCAGCCATCTAGATATCGTCTGTGCAGCGTGCATTGAACGCAAGGGGAATGGACTGAATGCAGAATGTCGGACCGAGGGTACCAACCCCGGCTGTGTGTTCTCTCTGCTCGGCCAGGGCTGCAATCAGGCTCGGTGATCGATCGTGTTATACGAGAGCTTCTCTTTACAAGAGAGAGAGAGAGAGAGAGAGAGAAAGAGGTAGAAAAAAAAGAAAGAGAGAAAAAGAGAGAGAGAGAGAGAGAGAGAAAGCTGTTCCATAGGAGCAATGGACCTACTGGCGCCTGCGACGAATAATCCTTGCGTCCCTTTCCCCCTCCACTTCTATCACTTCCCATCTTCCCCTCCTATCATCTTCTTTCCTCAGCTCTCTTTCTCCTTTCTTTTCCCTCGTCGCACGCGTGCCCGTTCTCCGAGGATCTCTTCTCGCGAAGGACGTGTCTTACCGGTTCGAGACTCGTTCAGCGCATTATTCCCTTGTGCGCGGCTCGCACCGCCAGGCTAGCTCCGTACCTGTGAGAAAGAAAGAGAGAAAGAAAGAAAGAGAGATAGAGAGAGAGAAAGAGAGAGAGAGAGAGAGAGAGAGAGACGGTACCTCTCTCTTCTCTTCTAAGGTAATGAAATTATTTTTCTTTCGATTCTAAGGACGACTACTCCGGGTTCGATGAAACGAATTTTTATCCGACAGAATCGCCCGTACACACAGCCGGCCTGGCCACATCTGCAAGTGCAAACACACGTATGTACGTACGCACGTACCTAGTGGACTCATCGTCTCCTCCTCTTCCTCCTCCTCCTCCCCCTCCTCCTTCTCTTTCACTATAACAGCCACCACGCAATGGTGCCTTTTTCTCGAGCCTCTTTGAAGAGAATAATGAACCCTGGGGTGCGTCGATCTCCGCGACAAACCAACTACGACGATAATCAACGGATCGTTTGCTCGCATCGGCCCTTCCTCGCACACCTACAATTCGCACACGTTTAAAAATCTCTCTCTTCTATTCGGAAAACACGCCACGGAAGATTTTAGATCCTGTTTGCTTCTGTTCTTAGCAATATCATATAGCCGAGCATATATCTGGCCTAGCCCAACATCTTCCTGATCCAGGATCCTAGCTAACGTACTTTTTCATTTTTAATGATACCACTAGTAGAGAATAGATAAATGTCGATAACTTCAGTTCGAAGAGAACAGTTCCTGTACGGCAAACTTCTCTGCTGGTATAAATTCAGATAGGAGAGTGGGAAAATGATCGCAATAAAACTAGCAAAGCTCTAGGCGATTCCCTTTACATTGTACCTTTCCACGTTCTTTGTAAGGGTACACTGTGCTATTTATATCCACGGAGGAGCATGCATCTTTTTTACGAGGACACGAGATAGGTAGCTGTGCTCGTCTCTCTCTCTCTCTCTCTCTCTCTCTCTCTCTCTCTTTCTTTTTTCCTTTCTTACTCTCTCTTTATTACTCTCTCTCTCTTTTCTCTCTTAAGGATCCCGGCAGCGGGTAGAAGGATTGTACATATCTACCAACCTACCTACCTGTTCCCTCTAAACCCTGCATCAGGTAGGTATCGACCTACGGGGCAATGAACGACCGGGGTCATTGGCTGGATCCAGTTATCAAGGTTGGGGTCCTTTTCCTTCGGTAGCGAGAGATCGCCGTTTCTCCTCGGCACGGATCGACGAACTTTCCAAGCTCACCTGTCTACCACCACAGCCAAAGGAGACATCGTGTACCACACCTCCTCTCGAAAACGATCGGCGTGTCCTTCGTGATTATGAGAAAAGCCATGATCGCATAGTAACAACCTCTCCAATCTTTGATGATGAACCAATTCGTTCGCAGTTACTCGTTAAACGAATTCAATCCAGTTAGCGATCGATCGATCGATCGATCGATCGACTTATCCGAATAATAATCCGCATACCTACGTTTCTAGCATGCCACGTGATCTAATCAAATAGAGTGCACGAAAAATCCTCTATGTTTGTTCTAATATCCAAAATTTCGTTCCGTTGCCGAGCTCTCCTCGTGCCTTTCACTCGAGAACGGAGAACGGTCGAGCCGTCTCATCTCGGAGAGTGAAAGAGAGAAGCTTGTTTACGAAGCTGTCGTTTATTCGAGAAAGGAAGAAGAATTCGCTAGACTTTCCCAAAGATCGGTGGAAGGAAACTGGGAGGTGGTGAAGGAGCAAGAGGTTGAGAAGAAGGAGGAGGAGGAGGAGGAGGAGGAGGAGGAGGAGGATGCGCGAGTAGGAGAAGCACAGACGTTGCACTCGTCGTTTCCCCTGCCCCCCTCCGTCGAAGTGATGAGACGATCCACGGTCAGTGGCACCGTGACATTGTCCTACTCATTCCGGGCATAGAAACAGAACTCGAGACCGGAGGTTCAAGGACCTTCTTCTCCTTCTCTTTTCCAGGACCTTCCTTGGTGTCTCTTTGGAACGAGAGATGCGCGTGTCCTTGCAAGGAGGAGTAGTCAAACGATCCTGCGAACCAGGTTGGGCCTTTGGTTGTTGGTTTGTTGCACCAACGAAAGAGATCGTCGTTCGGTACCGAGGAATACTTTCTCAAAAAATCTAGGGTCTTAACTATCACCGCCGATAATGATATTTACCGAGAACTCGACTTGCCGTTCGGAGATCCCTCGAATAAAAATAGACGGATTGGATTTTCATTGAAACGTTGACGAGCTAATCCGTTGCTAACTAAGTAACTACGAGTGGGCGACTAAAGGAGAATATAACGAAGTAAGAAGAAGAAGAAGAAGAAGAAGAAGAAGAAGAAGAAGAAGAAGAAGAAGAAGAAGAAGAAGAGGAAGAGGAAGAAGAGAAAGAAGAGAGGCGAAATAAGAGAAGAAGGAAAAGGAGGATCGCGTGTAACCGGTCCAAGGAGAGCCGTGTTCTGATAACCTAGTTTCACGTGCTATCGGTCAGATCAGCCTCCCCCGCCTTTGTCGAAGCGGAACGATCCTAGCTAGCTCTACCAGCTCCGTAACACGACCGGCTCGGTCATTCAGTCAACGGATAGTCAACGACTAGTTCACCAGACTAGCGGACTAGTCGTCTCGATCGTAGCAATACTACGCGAGAGAACGTTTATCGTCCATCTTACCACGACTGCTGCCTGGCAGCAGCTCCATTCAGAGCGAAGGATATGCAATTCATCCTACCTACGCACCTACCTCTCGAATATTCATCGTCGTCCGAATTCCTTACGGTTACCTTTACGCGATTGGTATATAAATTTTACGCTTTCATCTAACACACCGTATCTACCATATATATGTGTGTGCATGTATATATATATATATATTTATTTATGCGCACTACGAATTATTGTTTACATACTCGCAATAATTATCAGCTGATATTTTTCAGCACACTTTCTAGAAGCAATCCGACAAAAAGATGAAATCTGTTCCAGATGAAAAAGATATATATATATATATATATATATATATATATATAAACAAGAAAAAACACGACAGACCACATCGTTTTCCACACGAGACTTCTATAAGATGGGACATCGATTACGTAAGACATTTAATTACACAAGACTAATATAACATCGCAGACTTCCTTCGTTCTCAAGATGAACATTTATTCGCTCCGTTTCTCTTTTGCAATGTAAGAAAAACTGAAAAATCTTTCTCTCTCCCTTCCTCTATCTCCTTCTCTCCTTCTCTCTTACTCTTCATATTTTATATACCCAACTCTCTTGGCTACATCCATTATCCTACGAAATACATCTCGATAGATCGTAACTCGAAGAGTAGCTTTCCTATCTCGATCGAGAAACTATCATTGAAGCTAGGAAATGATCGTTCCTACAAAATTCACCCACGCAAAACGTCTTCACTGAAATCGTCTCGCATAAAATTTGCTGAAGATACGAGCTCGTATATCGAGGCTTTCGTTTCGTTAAACGCAACTCAGTCGTTCGTTTGCCCGTCCGTTCATTCGTTTATTCGTTACTAAAGGAAAGAAGGAGGATGAGGAGGAGGTGGAGGAGGAGGAGGTGGAGGAGGAGGAGGAAAGGGGGAGGAAAGGGACAGAAGGCGTAAAGATGCAGCGCGTGCGCATAAAACGACAAGAAAG
Source organism: Vespula vulgaris (assembly GCF_905475345.1). Classification (NCBI taxonomy): domain Eukaryota; kingdom Metazoa; phylum Arthropoda; class Insecta; order Hymenoptera; family Vespidae; genus Vespula; species Vespula vulgaris. Next base: position 1,519,184 of record NC_066607.1, read on the forward strand.
CGTAGAGGAAGCCGTTTATTTTGCGCCACGAAGGTGTCCGCCTTCGTTGAACGAACGTGTGGGCACCTTGTCGTGAGACGTGTACTCGCGAGCGCACGATTAAGTATCTTCTAGCTTGGTGAACAGTATGGAAGAGGACGTCGACCTCACGACGAGGAGAGTCGCTCGATCAGCTGGCTTCGGCTACGTACATCGCGAAGATCGATGATTTCGATCGACGACCCAATTTCCTGGCGTTTAACGCGCGGTGAGAAGGAGGAGGAAAAGGAGGAGAAGGAGAAGGAGAAAGAGAGGGAGAAGAAGGAGGAGAAGGAGGAGAGCACGTCGCTATATCGCGCTTTCAAATCACGCGTTCGAATTACGGTAATCTACGGTGAAGAGACAATTTGCTAATTTGGTCCTTACTCGATGCATCTCCTCGCAAATTGATCTTTTTCTTTCTTTTTTCTCTTCTTTTTTTTTTCAGTAGATACGTTTTTCTCGAGCTTCGAATCTCTCGATTTATATTTCGTTAATTTCGATTTGGAAATTAATTCGGAGTTCATTTTCTCTCATGATTCTTTTTACGATCCAACAAGACTTTAATCTCTTTCCTTCATACAAAGTCATTCTTCAAGATATCCTTTTTCGAAGCATTTCGCTTTCCAAAATAATGAAATTATCCCGTATCTATATGATGGATTATTATCACGACAGATTTATTTCGTTTACATATTTACCCGAATCTAATAAGCAATGCATAAATTGATAGAACGATCTGATCGATAAAGAGATACGATCGATCTGGCAAAATCAGTTTTTCGTAATATCGAAAAGTAGGATTGGCGAATGTGTTATCAGTGATCGAATTGACTATCATCACTCGAATCGAGTTCAGACCGAATTTGCGGAGATATGTTTGTTTTTTTCTTTTTTATTATTCCTCTCCATCTTCTTCACCCGTGTTTCGACGAAGCCATTTGTAAAAAAAAAAAAAAAAACACAAGAGAGAAAGAGAGAAAGACAACACTCGCGAGATTCGGCACTCGCGAGAACGTGGCCGCGCGGCCGACGACCGCGACTTTCTCCTCTTATGCTAATTTCGTTAATACGCTATTTTCACGACTCTCGTATTCCGACCCACACCGTGGCCCGTTCGGCATTCGATGCACGACCGAAGAAAAGAAGGGAAGAAAGGAGAAAGGGAGGTAAGGAGGAAACGCGACTTCTCGAGACGATAATTAGACGAAGACACATGGAGACGTATGTTATTACGTAAAATCGTAACCCTTCTCTCTCTCTCTCTCTCTCTCTCTCTCTCTCTCTCTCTTTCTTTCTCTTTCTTTCTGTGTGTCTCTTTTTTTTCACTTGAGTTACAGATCGCCGATTTCGTAAGGAGCGTACCCCCTTTAGAAGAGAATCCAACAAGAGATACTCTCTTTTGGAGCGAGACTAATTTATGCTCATCGTTCGCGCGAGGATCAATATTAATCGTGCTCATTTAATCGAGCGAGAGCCAAGAATCGGTGAGAGTATCTTCGATCGGCGGTAACATTCAATGTATGTACATACAGTGAGATCGACATGTTGTGCTCATTTGAATCTTAAGTTCAATCACCTCGTCGGTGTTCCTACTCGCGAGTAACAGAAACGTGTGGGGAGGTAATAAAAGAAAGCAACGCATCGTTGATCAATGCATCGTTGATCACAACAACAACAACAACAACAACAACAACAACAATAATAATATCAACGACGATGACGAAGAATCCTGATTTTATCAATGATCTTGGACGCATCTTTATCGTCTCATTACCGTGTTCTTTTCGTGTATTATATTATGAGAGACGAAAATGATAGAATGATCTATTATTATCATCCTATGATAATATCTATATAAACCTTCTTCAAGCACGCATCTCGACACGGGATCACGCAAAAGTTATTCGTTGCATAAAAAATATGTCATCCTCAAAAGATTTCTCTTTGATCCTCTCAAAAGATAAATCTTTATCACATTGGAATATATCCTTAACCATCGTAAACGAATTCACGAAACTTACGAAATAATCGATTGGAAATTTCAAGCAAAGTTTCGATGAAAATTTCAGAACGTATGAATACAATATATATCTGTACGTGTGTTTACGAAGAATAAGAACATAGATCGATACGATCGCTTCGATCGATCACTTCGAATGAAATCTATACGGAGACGAAAAATCTAGGTTCGTTTTTAATTCGAGTAAGTCGACGAGTGTCTGTTTTATGATATGAGAGGAAAGATCCTGGTCTTGGAAGATCGAACGGTGTAGGATCGATTGGTTTCACCGGGTGTGCTCGGGCAGTGCCGTAGCTAGTGACAACCGTGGTTGTCGCAGCGAGAGCTGAGTTCGTTGCCCTGTGAAAGAAGACACATGGCGCATTGGCCCCAACCGCGTTTCTGGGTTTACTGCTTTTGCTCGCTCGCTTGCTTACTCGCTCGCTTGCTCGCTCGCGAGAGTACATAAAGCTAAAGAAGTATACGTGAGAATCGCGCGCGAACGCACTTTTCGTTGGATCGTGTGCACGCGACGACTCTTTCGAAAAGACATAAACATCGATAACGACCGTACACGGCCCTTCGACGAGAGAGAAACGATGGGAGTTGGCTTTGTCGAAGAGGTGCGAGCATTCTCTTAATAAGTAGCAGATACTTCTTCTTCTTTTTCTCTTTTTTCAGTTTTTTCTTTTCTTTTCCCCTTCTTCTTCTTCTTCTTTTCTCGTTTAACCGCTTCATAAAATCCGAAGGGAAAAAGAAGGAGAAAGAGAGATAGACAAGAAAAAATCAAATAAAACGATACTTCTTATACAGCGATCAAAGTGTCCAATCAGAAGTTGGACAAATTGTAAACTTTGTAGATTTTTATCAGGATCATCGGGCTGATAACAGACATGGTAATAAAGTCTTTCACTTACGAGCTACGATTTGCGTTCGGTCTTCTTTTTAGTTTCCTTTTTTCTCTCTTTTTTTTTTTTGTTTCTTTTCTCCTTCTTGTTCGGGCTAATACGAGAGTTCCTGACGGAATTACGAAAGGATCGATGAAAGAAAAGTATCATGGATAAAAACTATAAAAGGATTAGTTCGACGAAAGAGATGATCGTCCAAAGATCGTTTCTACGTCTCTCTCTCTCTCTCTCTCTCTCTTTTTCTTTTTATCTATCCATCTATCTTTTCAACACGAATCTTCTCTAATACCTACTCGTTTTGTTTTCGAGTTAACGACCAAACGAAACGACGATAGTGCCCGGCATTCTTAACCCCAATCTCTACGTGTCTCGAAAGAAAGATAGAAAGAGTAAAGAAAGAAAAAAAAAAATAAGTAAAGAATCGGTTAGCTCGAGGCGCGATCATAGTCGTGTCTGGATGACAGCTAAGCCGATTTCTCAATGTTGACGTCATATTAGAGACGCGAAGGATGCTGCGCGTAGGTTAGGGACCAACCACTCGAAAAAAAGATTCTCCTGGTTCCACTTCTCTCCCTTCTCTTTTAACTCGACTAGATTTAGTTTCGCCTTAAAAATTTCCGCGATGCGTATATATGTATCTCGTCAAAAAATAGAAGAAAGATAAAGGAAGAAAAATAAACAAATAAACAAATAAATAAATAAATAATCAAAAAAAAAACACAGTAAAAATTTATTTTTACAAGATTAACAACGACTATGAACGAACGAACGAACGAGCGAACGTAGCTAGTTGATATAACGTTTGATATATCAGCGTGAAGAACAAATGAAAAGGAAAGAAAAGAAATAAAAAAAAAAAAAGAAAATGTTTATCGATCACATTGCATAGATACACACGTGGATAGTACATAAATCTATCGTACCAAAGACACTGGTTAAGATCTACAAAACGTTATAACGTTTTCTTATCTTCTTATTGATAATTATACATTATTACCATTATATACGATTGATTAATCTTGCCGACTCAATTATAAACGCTGACACTCTCTTTCTCCTTTCTTTAACATTTTTTCTTTCTCTTTATCTTTCTCTTTTTCTTTTAAACGAACGAACGAACGATCACGGACGATTCTAGAGAGCGGACCCGGGCCTACCCCACCGAAGCAACGATTCGTCCGTTTTTACCGGCTCGTCCCGTTCGCGAGGCCACACTCACGTTGCGTCCGAGTACTCGTTATTGTGCTCACGCTCTCTTTCGCGCTCTCTCTCTCTCTCTCTCTCTTTCTCTTTTTCTTTCTCTTTTCTTTCTCTCTCTTTCTCTTGAGAGAGCTCGAGAAGCTTAGGTATACAACGCGACTCTACGTATGTACGTTCTCGCGTACGCTCTACGACCGCGTTCGTACCCCATTTTATGCGTTGGAACACGGTCGTCGACCCTCTCTAGTTGTCGTGCCCGTCCCATGCAAAGAGTAGCCTGACCACTCGTGGAATTATAAAATTCTGTTACGCCACCGAAAACCATACCTCTTCCTATATTTTATTCTTTAGCCACATCGTTATAATAATAACAATGTGACAATAGCAGGATCGTATTTTCAATCAAAAAATATATCTCTCTTTCTTTCGAAAGAAATCTTTCTGAAATCTTTCGAAATTCATATTATTCATCATTTCTCTCTTTTTCCTTCCTATTTCTCACCCTCCTCGATTCTAAACCAATCGATCGATATTTTCGTAAATTTACGTACCTGAAAAAAAGGTTCGAAAATTTATTTAGACCTACCGCATCGATTCCGTAACCATACGCAGGAAACCGTATACCGCGGAAAGAAAGTTTCTTCATCATGGTGGCATCGTCGAATCTCGAATCCTGAGGTGCGGCGAATGCGTGAAATCGACCATGAAAGAATACCTACCTACCTACCTACCTACCTACCTATCAATCTACCTACCAACCAACCAATCAAATCGCCGAGAGCAGGGATGCTCAAAGTTGCCACTCGAAATATGTATATTCGCTCGAACGAAAATATATTTTTTGTTTGGATAGGGTGAATCGTATGATATCGAGCGAAACAAATAATCTATATGAAATCTATATGAATAACCTGTCTACGAGTGGTACTAAAGAAATATTAAATCGTGATAGGACATTGCTTTTAGATTTATCGAAACTTTTATATATATATGTGTGTGTGTGTGTGTGTGTGTACACACGTTAAGATACGAACGTTCGATTTCTTCGTGCGTATCGATAAAAAAATGTTCGACGATGATTCTCTTTTTTCTGTTTCTTCGTTTTTTATTATTATTTTTTTCTTCTTTTTCCTTTTTTCCCCGCCGAATAAGAGTCATATCGCAATCGAAGTACTTACAAGTTTTATTATCGAGACGATAACAGGAAGTGAAAAGAATCGAAAAGTATGGAAAAGAAAGTGGAAAGTTGTTTCGTGTATCGAAGTACGAGTTTTATTATCAATAAGATATCAGGAAATGAAAAGAATCGATTTTGATACCTATTCGGCTTTTCTTTCTTTCTTTTTTTCCTTTTTTCCCTCTTTTAATTGTCTTTCCTTAATATGATTTATTCGAAAATAAAATAGACGATGTTGTAAAGAAAAATATTGAGATTTTTTTGTAATTCAAATTGTTGGATCAAATCTATGGGATATAAGGAATCGATCGATATCACTTCTGAGATCCATATAGGAATGACGAGAGACGTTTAGCCTGGTACTCTGGGGTCGACGTACTCGAAAGTTGAAGCTTTCCCGACTCATCAGCATGCGAGACTCGCGATATTGTCTATTAACGAAATTTCTAATGCGAATTTATGATAATGAATGATCAGCCAAAGGTTACTCTCCATCCCGTGGCCATTTGGCTTGTTGTCGCTCAGTTTGTGCTCAATCTTCAAATTATTCGTTTATTTCCTTCTCTCTCTCTCTCTCTCTCTCTCTCTCTCTCTCTCTCTCTCTCTCTCTCTCTCTCTAATATTAATATTAATAATATTAATAATAAAACATATCATCATTAATATTATTCCCATTCCTTGAATAATATATTTTAAATTAATCGATTTAACCTACCGACGTATCGATAAAATATTCTTAAATGACGAGCCTGAAAAAACAAAAACAAAAACAAAAAAAATAAAAAGCAGAAGAAAAAATAACGAATATTGGATTTACTAAGAGAAAAAAAAGCCAATCGAATACTCGAAAAATGCTTTCTCGAAAAAGCTCTTTATATATTTTTCTTGATCAGCCTGGATTGCTCCTCGGCAATCGTAAGAATCGTGTATTGACGTGACACATCCGAGAGGAGAAGAAGCCAGAAGATTTATGTCGCAGCATAAATAATGTAGCCTCTGCTACGAGACCCGTCGAACGCCGTTAGTGAAGTGACCCCGCTCCTGAGGAACCAAGAAAAAAAAAGAGTCCAAAGAAGGCTCCTCGTCTCCATTGCCTCTCGACTCGACGCTTCGCGAGATTCTTTCTCTTCTTTCGTATACGTACGTATGTACGTACGTAAAAGGATAAAAAGGACGGCAAAATGTTCCCTCTCTCTCTTTCTCTCTCTCTCTCTTTCTCTCCCTCTCTCTCTTTTTATCTATCTATGTCTCTTTCTCTCTTTCTCTCTTTCTTTCTATCTTAAAAACTCAAGAAAGTTAATTTTGAAACGTTCTGAAAAGAACCTGCTCGACGGAAGTCACGTCGTTATTCTTGTTTCTACTTTGACCTAGCACCTCCAAGTTCATAACTAAGGTTGACACTTACTTAAAAGAAAAGTTAGGACAGGAAGGAGCGTCGGTTGTTTTCACTTCGTGATTACTTATTAGGTATTATCAAAGCGCCGTTACCGTGCGGAAGTTGAAGTAAAGTACGAACGAGTAAAGTCGTACATTAGTGATAGAGTCGCGGGTTGACGAAAATTACCAGAGGATTTCTCTTTTTTTTTTTTTTAGCGAATGACTTTACGTAATTTGATCGTAATTAAGATCACGAAAAATATAAACGAAGAAATGATCTTACGATTGGATATGTCAAAAAAGAAAATTTGTAATAACGTCAACGTCGATGCGTACGATTGAAAAGACAAATATTTTCATCGATACCCATTTCTCATTATTCTTATAATAACAAAAAAAAAAAGAAAAAGAAAAAGAAAAAGAAAGGAAAACCGTATAAAACGGAATGAATCAAGTTGATCATAAAATCTTTATCATAAAATCTTATTATCTCAATAATCGTCGCGATAATTCGCGATGAATTAATATTAATATCTATCAAGAGAATTACGTTATATAAAAAAATTGTTGAAATAAATCCTACAAAGTACAAAGTACCACGGTAATATATATACATATACACACACACACATATATATATATACCTATATACACATATAATAAATATATACATACATATATAATATATAATATATTACGATAATGATGATAGATAGAATGAAGAAACCGCAGGAGTGAAAATCGAGGCGTCGATTATAGGTAATACGATTGTTGGGCTGAGACCGATTGGTAGCTGGGGACCGATGTTTCTTAAGCTCGAGACTTGGGCCTGAGGATGGGCAATTCTCGTAGGACAGACGAGGAGACATTGGTTCGAGTCGAAGGAAGGCGTCGGTGGTGGTGCTGTGAGATGGTGGTGATGGTGGTGATGGTGGTGGTGGTGATGGTGGGGCACGGAGGACACTTTCACTCTCACAGGTGTATGACCGAGTGGCGAAGGCGTGCTATTCCCTCCTGCCTCACCGTTTCCTCTGTACAGAGCAGGACCGCGTGAAACGAAGCAGAAGAAGAAGAAGAAGAAGAAGAAGAAGAAGACGAAAAAGAAGACAGAGAGAGAAAGAGGGAAAGAGAGAGGGAAACTTAATGCCGTAGGACCGACCAATGATCAGGTCGTTCCACAAAGCGGAGGGCCTCGTACACGGGCCCGCTAGATAACGGCCCATCGGCCACGTGCTCGGACAACGCGGCAACCTTCAACCTTCCATGCTTCCTTCTTCTATCGATCAACCTTTTGTTAACCCTAAACTCGCATATTATTTCTCTTTTAAGATTCTCCAAAACGGCATACCGATCCCTTTCTCAAAGCTCGATATATTTCCGAAGCACGAGCTTCCTCGTTATTTCTCTTTTAGTATATTGTTTACCAAGGATCAATATAAGAAGACTCTTCAAAGAAAGTTCTTCGGTCTGTTCGAACGAGAGGAATGCTTTTAATTGTACAAATATTTTCGGGTATAACAAGATTTTTATGCAAAAGCAATTCGCGATTTCTTACCTTGGTAAAAAACGTCCCGTCTCTCTCTCTCTCTCTCTCTCTCTTTGTACTTTGAAAATGTATTTCTTCGTGATAACAGTTAACAGATAATAGTTAATCTTACGGAATAGATTTGAATGAGATATTTAAGATTGGATATCATAAACCCTCGACACTTTTCACGAGGTTGTATATCAGCTCGCGTGTTTATCGATGAATACGAAAGAAGACGACGACCGTTTGAAAGCCGTGGGCGCCACTGGCGAGAATGAAGAGAAGGGGGAGAGAAAGAGAGAAATAGAGAGAGAGAAAAAGAGAGAGAAAAAGAGAGAGAAAGAGAGAGAGGGAAAGGAAAGGGTCAATGAACCGAGAACGTCCGCCGCCGTTCGCTGAGTTTACTCACTACCGAAATACATCCTCGAGTTGGTCCCAATGGTCCGGAGTAGTCCCAGTGGGTCAGTGGTTCACGAGGGACTTGGACGCTTACCGGAGGTATACGGACGGCCACTACGAGAGATCCTTTACGGCACTCTACCTCTACCACGCTGCCTCTTTTCCTTGAGGATCCATGAGAGATCCATTCGGTGCGCGTGCTCTTGGCAAAAAAATAAAAAAGAAAGAAAAAAAAAAAGAAAAAAAATCGAGCCTATCGACAGTCAGCCTCGTACGTGAAAGTACGAGGATTCGAAAACTCGAGACTTTTTTTTTTTTCCTTTTCTTTCCCTCTTTTTTTTATTTTATTTCATTTTATTCTTCTTCTTCTTCTTCGACAGAGATACCGCAGATATTACAACGCGATATTACAACAATGAACATTGATTATGATTGATTGATTGCTTTCGCTATATCGATAAAAGACACGTTAAAGAAGAGATAAAGAAATAAAAGAAAATTCTTTTGGAAATGTGCGAATTTCTCTCTCGGATTCGTTCGATGGATCGATTTTACTTACTATCTATTTACCGCGTAACTTTAAAGTAAGAATGAAATAAAGAAGATCGTACCGCAGGAGTGACGCTCGCTTCGAGGATCGTAAAGCAGGATAAAGAGGTTAACTGTTGTGCAGCTAAAAATATCTCCGTCGCAATATCGCACTTCGAAACATACCTCTGAGCTTCTCGAACTCACCTTCCACCTTTATGTGTGTACCATTCGTATGTACCTATACTAACTATAAGCCCGAAATCGTATCGGTCGATGACGAGCGAAGAACGCCAAGGAACAAGATTTTACATGCATAATGCATATGAATATATTTTTACGAATTTTAGGTCGACGTTTCGAAGGAATGTTAATGGTGTTTTTTTTTTCTTTCCTTTTCTTTTCTTTTCTTTTCTTTTCTTTTTCTCTTTCTTGTTCTTTTTTCTCTTTTCTTTTTTTCGATACCGATAAAAAAACAAACGAAAATACAACTAAATCTGCTTACTTTTGCGTTTGAAGAGTTGTTACGCTACGATGATAAATTTTACTGTTCCTTGACGTTGAAACGACCATAATCGTTTAGAAATGGGCACGGAACTAGATTCAGTCACGGATATAAAGTGACATATAAAACTCCTACGCAAGGAGAACTATGCATCCTACTCTCTCTCTCTCTCTCTCTCTCTTTCTCGTTTTCTTTAATTTTTCAACTTCGTGAGAGACATGATATAAAAGATCGTTTTCACATTCGTTGTTTATTAACCCTTTAAATGCTATATAACATTATTTTGACGTTACCAGTTAAGCCTCAGATAAACAAATTTAATAATAATTCGAAGTTCGAGTTAACGCGTTTTTTATAAAAGCGACACATGCACACACACACACACACACACATATATATATATATATATATATATATATATACCTACTTAAAAAATGCAAAGTGCGTTAATACGCTTATAGGATCTAAAAGATTAAGAATACGAAACTCGTATACGTAGGATGTCTTACGTCCCGATCGATTTGCGTTCGGGTAATATGATAGGCTCGAAACTTTCGCAAAAAACGAAAAAAAAAGAACAAAAAAAACACACAAGAAAAAAGAAAAAAAAGTGAACTGATGGGATAAACGTAAGTACCTATATACGCGACGCAAGTGAAACTTCATCGAAAACGCTTCCCTACGTTTAAAGGTGGGGTTACTATACGTGTAATATGTACGTAAATACGTCCACATAATAGCTGTTAAACATCTGTCGACGATACCGAATCAACGGTATTTAAAAATTAAAACTTGACTCACAATTATATCGAAAGTATTGTTAACAAACATTTGTAAGTAGTAATTACTAATTACTTAAGTATTTATAGTATCGTATTAAATTTTAAGAAAACGAAGAAGAAGATAAACAAATGTCTAAAACGCGTTGAAAACAATGTACTTATGAAATAAAAAGAAATTTCTCAGTAAGTGAGATGATTTAGTTCTTGAATAACTTTGAACTTTTTCATTTGCTTCTAAGACATCTCGAAAAAAAAAATTAAGATCAAATTAAGAAGAAGGATCAGAAGGGAAGACATTTCTTTCTCGAAATCGTGACTTTTAGATATTTGCGTGAATAATCGTAAGTCTCTTAAGATTAGAAAACAAAAATAACGAACGGATAAATAACGAAGGATAAATAAGAAACTCCTCTCAAATCTTTTTCACGAAAAATCAAGAAAGGGATTAGAGCTTTAACAAGATCGATCGTTGACCCGCCACGTGGAGCGGCACGTGTACCTCGATTCCGTGAAAAGCAGCGATCATTAATAAACTATCGTCTTGCTTATCGCAACATCAATGACATCGGTAAATTCAATCCGTTAGAAGCAAAGAAATTCTGCTTGGAGACGCGAAAAACGCGTTCGAGTCGAATAAAAATGGATTCGTGGATCGTTATAAAAGCATTCCCTTTGAAATAATTATCTTGCAGATACGCGTATTAATACGCTTGTTTAACGCGCCTCATTCTGATCCCATCTCCTCCTCTTCCTCTCGCTTATCCTCTTCCTTCTCTTTTTCCTTTTTACTCTTTTTCTCCTTCTCCCCCTCTCGTTGCGTGCATCCAATGAAATTTACGACCGATCCAATCGCAATTTCACCGCAAATTACACCGATCTTTTGGCGCCGAGCTGTCGCGAGTCCAAGAATTCGCGTTGCCATCGTAAAGCGTTGATCTTGACAGGCCTGACTTCTCCAATTCGAGAAGTATCATTGGTAAGACTTGTTATTTTATCATCGGGAGATGATCAAAATTAGAGTAGGATGGGGAAGAGTTTGGCAGGTGGATCGATCGGATTGGTGAAAGAAGGACGAAAAGAGAGAAGAGTAAAGAGAAGGGATAGAAAAAGAAAGGGAAAGAGAGAGAAAGAAAGAGAGAGAGAAAGAGAGAGAGAGAAGTAAAGGCGTTTTCTTCGTTAGACACTCGTAAAAGTCAAACTCCCCGTAGCGAGCGTGAAAGAGTCATTCTTGTTCGGTTGAGGTTCCAAGAAGTCCGGTTAGAATTTAGGCTACGAGGAGCGCGTTCCTACCCGAATCTGGAACGCCTCGGTCGTTGGCCTTGCCTTCAATTTTCTGCCTTCGGAGATTTTCGGGCGCGACTATATAAGCGAGCCAACTATATCTTTTTCTCTTTCTTTCTTGCTTCAAAGTAAGCACCTTTTGTTCTCTAAACGCTCGCACGCGTTCTATCGTTCCGCCTGATCCGAAATTTCGTCGATGAAAATATGATTAAGCCGTTCGATTATTTTTAAAGATACTCGTTCGAATACCTCCATCTTAAATTAATCGTTTTAACGGATACGTAAGTAAACAAGTTAACGAGATAGATATATCTACTCTATAACTTAACTTACATACTTCTAAGGATATTGAAATTGTACGTTCGTACATCAATCGTAGAATCACACAAGTACGTTGGGATTAACGTTGGGAATATCTCACAAAGCGGAAGTTGATTCCTCGAGTGTGTAATAATGATTCGTCTCTTATATTTTGTGGGTCGGCAAGAACTCCTGGTCGGTAGAGGAGGCACGTAATCGCTACCGTTAATTTCACGCGATTATAATTGCACGCCTTTTTCTCTCGCCTTGCTCTCGAACGTGGGGCCCGGGACGTGGCTTGGTTCGGGACGTGGCAAAGAGTCACACGAAGGAGAACTACGCGGGGGCCACGGATCGCTGAGGAAAGAGGAGGCCCGCTCTCGGAGGCCCGCTCTCGGAGGCCCAGAGGGAAAGGCGCACGAAACGATGAAGAAGATAATATACCGATGTACTGAATTACGCGGCCGGCTACCGAATCATTCTGACCCACATCCGAGTGTTTGCCTCGAGCACTCGGGATACCGGAGATTCGATCGGGCGCCTCCTTACAACCAGGTTCTACCTACACAACGTGCTACGGCCTTTTCTCCCTTTTCTTTTCTTTCCTTTTTGTTTGGTTCCTTGTTTGGTTGCTTGTTTGTTTGTTTCTTTCTTTCTTTCGGTTTCTTTTTTTTTTTTTCTTTTATTCGTCTATCCACACTGATTGAACGATCGATCGTTTAGAAGAGAGAGAGAGAGAGTGAATCTAGGAACCATACTTTTCATCGACAAAGTAGAAAAATTTATTCGATCAAACGATATGTTTCTATTTTAAATTCAATGATTAGACCAGCATCAGCTCGAAAAGATCGCAAAATGGGGGAAGATCGATTCGTATCTAACACGTCGAGTGATATCGTATCTTATTTTTGTTCTTCGTGCTTTACTTCTTTTCCTTTTGGTTTCTTTCTCTTTTTCTTTCTCTTTTTCTTTCTTTTTTTTTTGCTTACTTGCTTTACAAAAAGGTTCGATGTCGATGTTAAAAAAATATACTCTCTCGAATCCCCGTTTCTCACCCCCCACCGTCGGTCGGTCGGTCGAGTGCATCCTATTCGACGTTGAAAACATTAAATTCGTTCGTTCGTACCTTCGTTCGACACGATATTTTTAAAAACGGCTCGTAGGTACTCGATAAGTCGAGCCTCGGGCCTCGAGGAAGACGATAAACCGCGGAATTTAAATTCAGCTCGCATTCCCGCTTATCGTATGATTTTCGACCCAAATAAACTATGTCGAAGTTGGTCGTTCGTTCGTATGCGAGTCAAATGAACGGACCACGATGCCCTTTCACGCGTTTTCACGTTTTCAACCATAGGAACGCGTACGTTGTTCTTTTACAATGTACATTTATACACGTATAGATAACCGTACGTATATACTTTTATGTTTGGTTAATTACTTACAAAACCAACGAAACGAGGAGACCTACTTGATTTTATTTGCGCCGATAAAATTGTGATTGCATCTAAAAGCGATAAAATTAAATTGATAGATATCGACATGATTCGTTATTTGATGAAAAATAGGATTAAAAAAGATACAACATACACACAAGCGCGTGTATATATATATATATAATCTCTTATATTCGAAATGATAAAATCGATTACACAACACCTATACCGATCGTTACTTTTCAGTTACTCCATAAGAGTATTATTCAAAAGCATTGTTATTCAGACGTACGAAGTTCTTTCAAAGATACACTAGTGTTTTACATATCATTTATCCGGAAGTCCTTCCGCAGTACTGAACACGTTTAAACCATTCTCGTTATATATAAAAGGATCTTTTTCAAAAATAACCACCGTCAGTTTTCCAAAGATCGGCATAGCGATGACTTCTGTACGAGAGTTGTTAATATTTTCGGTGATCGTTGCTACGACCACCGGATTTCCTTCGAAAAGTCATCGAGGATCTCACGGGCATCCGATACCACCCGAACCGAGGAATCAAGGCAATTTCGAAGTTGGATACAATCACGAAGAAATCGGTAAAACAAAAAAAAATATTACGAGAGAAATAAAGACTACAAAAGAAAAGAAAAAAAAAGCTATTTACGTTTTCCCATTGGGAATCTCTACGTAAACGAAAGTTCCTTTTTTGTAGCGAGACGAATCAACTCATGGAAACCGGAAGATCCAGAAAATATATGGGAATTGAGTGGTCTTTACCAAGGTGACATAATGCTTTCTCCAAATAATAAAATAAGCAGTAGAAATGGTATTTTGGATACTGCGACTCGTTGGCCCAACGGCATAGTACCTTACTATATCGAGGAGGAAGATTTCGGTAAGAAAAATAAAAAAAAAAAAAATTAGATTAAATTAAAAAAATTCCATCGATCGTTATCATCATTCGATAATTAATATTTCTGTCATTTCGTTATAACATTTCGTAAATCCCTTGTTACATCAGATCGTTCGGATATCAAGGTGATAAAAAGAGGCATAAAAGAGTATCACAACAAAACCTGCTTACGTTTCCGTCCCTACAAAGAATCCGATACCGATTACGTACACATACAGGGTCATAGATCCGGATGTTGGTCCATGGTGGGCCGTCATGGAAAGGGACAGGTATTAAATTTGCAAGTTGGCGGATGCGTACGGCACGGTGTCGTCATTCACGAGCTGATGCATGCTCTAGGATTTTATCACCAACAGAGTGCCGCTAACCGTGACGAATGGGTCGTAATACACTGGGACAACATAAAACCGGGTATGTTTTCTATTTCGAACAATAGCTTTGCTTTTTTTTTCTTCTTTTTTCACTTTCTTTCTTTCTTTTCTTTTCTTTTTTTTTTTTTTTTTTTAACGCAATAACGTTATACGATTTTCTCTTCCCTTTTCCAAATTTCTCATTCTAGTAATGTAGTAATTAGAAATTTGGAAACGTTCAAGCCAGTCTTAATCGGTTTAGATTAAGTAATATTTGTTATACAGGAAAAGAACATAATTTCAAGAAGTATGATCAACACACTGTCACGGATTTTGGTTATCCTTATGATTATTCCAGCGTGATGCATTACAGTGCACATGCGTTCTCCGCGAACGGCAAAGAGACTATCACACCTAAGGTATATAAAAAAAGAAACTAAAAAGATTTCATAACGTAAAGATCGGTAGATCGATGATGAACGATGATGATGATCGATGATGATGATGATGATAATATTTGTTAACTTCGTTATAGGTCCTAGATGCAAAAATCGGGCAACGTAACGGACTCAGTAAGGTCGACGTGTCGAAATTACAGGCTATGTACAAAGATGAATGTGACAATCGTGAGACAGAAGAAAATATTACTAGCGAGTCCGAAGAAGATCTTTCTTTTGTCTGGACATTGGATTAACAGGAATATAATTTTAACAGTTTATAAGTAAAATATAAACTATTTATTGAGAGTAGACTCGATGTAGAAAAAATACAGTTAATAATCTTAAGATATATAAAGATATATAAATCTATCTTAAGATATATAAATCTGTATAATTAAAAATCCGACCTTATACAAATTTCCTTATCTCTCTTAGGAAATCTATGAATTTTTTTGAGGACTAGAACGATTACGTATTATAAATTTAACGAGTTATAACGTTTAAGCTTTGTATGAAAATACTTTATATATTTTGTTCTGACGATATCATAAAACTCTTTATAACTTATTCGATTGATTTTAATTCGTAATACGTTTGGCCCCATTTTATAACGATTAATTCCCTTAAATTAATCCCTATGTATTCAACCAGCCGGACTCAGTTGATTATAGTACGTTAATTGTTTAAGTTCTCCGACCGCGTCTTCGGCAGACTAGAACGATAGATCCTCTTACATACATCTATATATATATATCGTTTTTTGCTAAGAAATAGATAATATCAATTTACTTACGTTTCTCACGTTTTCTTCCTCGTCGAGCAATAAATTTTCTATAAGATTTCTAAGAGGTCTACCCCAAACCTGTTGCAACGCTCTGCAACAAAATCTTCCTAAAAGCCTAATGAGAATACACGTTCTAGCTCTCAATACACCTTGCCGATGTGCAAGAAGTTTACCAAATTGCTCGATTGTACCTCCTAGAACAAAGAAAAGTAAAAACTATATATATACAACGTGTATAAAAAAAAGATTTAATAATAATAAAAGAAAAAAGAAAAAATGAAAAAAAAAGAAT
The DNA here is from genome assembly GCF_905475345.1 of Vespula vulgaris. Taxonomy (NCBI): domain Eukaryota; kingdom Metazoa; phylum Arthropoda; class Insecta; order Hymenoptera; family Vespidae; genus Vespula; species Vespula vulgaris. The sequence continues at coordinate 1,535,404 of NC_066607.1, forward strand.
GAAACTATTCGAGCATATACCATGAGTTTTCGATTGGAGAACAACTTTTTCTACTAGCTCGGCATTCTCAGGTTGAGAACGTAAAATGTTATTCAATATGGCTATTAAATCTGCTACCACGCGTGCCTTTCTTTTTTCCAAAGTTAATAATTGTTGTAACAATGGCATCCCATTGACTATGTAAACGGCATCACAAAATTGCGTAAGAAATTGCTCTTGAACGTAAACCAATCTACATAGTAAAAGCATCGTACATTCCAAAGCTTGTAATTCATCCGCTGATAACGTAGATGCCGATCTGGTACCAACAGAACCTGTTGCAACCGTTTCTCCTTCAGATCGTTCTGACATAAGTAATTTTATTGCATATACGAGATTTGGTACCACTCGAACATCCAAATAAACGCGTTCTATGCTTTCAAGATTTTCTCGTGAGACCGATATAACAAAAGGTAAAGATAATAAACAAGCAACGTATTCAACAACACGACAGCCAGCACCTTGATTTCTTAATGGCGAAACGAAAACGGAAACACAATTTTGTTGCAATAACGAAACAACTTCACCTTCCATTACTTCCTCCATAGATCTTTGTAAAAAAGCAACCCATTCTTCGTTTTCTATTGGCCTCTCAACAGCTCTCGGATTCCAATCTGGCAATCTTACGTGTTTATCTATCAGATTCTCTTTACCAAACTCTAATTCATAATCTTTACTCAAACAAGTCTGTTTACAATCACCGTTACCAGAAATCTGTTCTATTTCGGACGATCTTTCCGTCTGTTGAGCAACATTTAATCCATCACCTTGACCATTTTTATTAAAAGCTTCGGCTTCGCAAGTGTTCTTTTGACTTTCATCATTCGTTCTCGCATAGACTGATTTAGAATTATTATTTATTATTGGAAATGTTTGTTCGTTATTCGTATTAGGACAATCGCTTTGACACAACGCATGATCAGCAGCAAGAAGATCGCTTCTTAAAGATGCTCGCAAACTAAGATTTCCCAATAGTACATCGATACTAGCGCTCGAATCTGTACCACTAGGTTCGCTACGTCGAAGTATCTGACAATGATTCAGGCCATGCTGACAATAGGCATGAAACATTGGATAACGCGGTTGTGAAATACACGTCCTTTGTCTTTGTTCTCGTAGTTTTCTTTCTTGACATTGTACTTTTTCAACAGCTTTCTCGAGAACTCTAAAAGTATTAAATTCGATAATTTTTAAACCGTTCTAATTCCTATTGAATAAACCAATATTTGTTGTTAGTGATATATACTTTGATTGATTGGTCGACCTCATTGATAAATTTTGCAATTGTTGTTGTTTTGCTCTAGCTTGACTAGCTGATAATGGTGTTGTAAAGGGTGTAGGTACTGTTCCACCTACTATGATGATTCTATCCTTAACGAATGGGTGTTCTAAAAGTGCAGGCCAAGTCAATCGTTGAGAAGGATCCTTTTGCAACAAACCCTTCCAAAAAAAAAAGAAACAGTTAACATAACCATTATCCATGTGAAAGTTCAGAAAAATCTGTAATTGTAAGAATTATAATTACTGTATACCTGTAAGAAACTTTTACAATTTGGCGAAATAAAATCTGGCCATTTAACTGCTTCAAACCGTATCAGTCTAACTAAATGTAAAATAGAAGTTGTTTGAAATGGTGGTGAACCGACAACTAATTCGTAAACTATACAACCTAACGACCTGTAACATATGTCGTGTCTGTATCTGTTACATAATTAAAAATACAAACGAATAATGTCAAATTACATACCATAAATCTACATTGTGATCATAAGGACGTTCTTGTATGAGCTCTGGAGCCATATATAAAGGAGTACCTTTAATAGAAGTAAGTACATGTGTCCCAGTGCTCATACTACGCGCAAAACCAAAATCGCATAATTTTGCCACTCCATTTGCTTCTAAAAGTACATTTTGAGGTTTAAGGTCCCTGTACCAATGAAAAAAAGAAATAAAATTTTGCTGGTACAATAATAAAATAGCAAAAACACAAACCTATGTAACACTCTGTTCGAGTGCAAATAATAAAGCGCAGAAACCAAATCACAAGCTATAACTTGAGCTCTTTCTTCTGAAAGATGGCCAGCTTTACCCAAAATTTCATATAATTCTTTATCAGCATATTCCGTTACAACAACAATCTGTAATAAATATTTTTAGATATGAATTTGAGCATTAGAGGAAAATATTTTTCCATCTATATGCTAAAAACATACCTCATTTTCAGTTTCAAAAGAATCTAACATTTGCACAATATTAGGATGATGGAGATGACGTTGAATCTCACATTCTTGACGTAAACTCTTAAGTTCTTTGAATGATCTACCACGCTATAGAAAATAAAAATATTCGCACATAATTAAATAAAAGAGAAAAGTTATTTATAAACTACCAATGACCATAGAAATCCTTCACTTACTTTCCTAATAACTTTGAAGGCCACAATTTCACCATCCGAACGTTTTTTCGCTTTATACACCTGTCCAAAAGAACCTTCACCAACTTGGCCTAGAACTTCGTATTTTTCCATAATTATAAAAATAATTTATCACACGGTCTTACATTAAACCATTTTGAAACTGTCAAAATAAGTCCATATGCCCCTCTTTTACAGAGAGCGCATGCGGCTTAAAAAGAAACACCAATCAACGAGTAGTAAATTATATGTAACCTAACATTTACACCAAATCTGGACCAGTAGGGTTGAAATTTATATTGTTCTTCGTGAAGCGCCATCTACACAAATTTCAAATAATAAAAGAAATTAAAAACTAATAGAAATCACGAAAAATAATATCAATATCAACTATACTTATTTCGCTTACACGACAATTTTTAATACTAGTTCATAATAATAATTATTTCATAATTCTTTTAAGATATTCAAAAAAAAACGTTGTATCACTTCTTTCGTAAAATATTGTTAATTGCTTTTTCACGAAAGGCATTGAAAATATAAAAGTAATTCAAATATTACTTTGTAGTGAACTTTAATTATTTTATGAAAAATTACATGGTTAAGTAAGTACGCAATAATTTTTTCAATAATTGTTACAATACAACTTATTGTCTTAATGATTAATTTTTAATTCGTCAAGACAATAAATACAAGTAGTAACATACAATTTAAAGCTTTCATAAATACATATTTTACTACATAAGCAAACTGATATAGTAAAAGGCTGTTATAAAAAAATATTTAATACCTGCCTATAAAATTTTATAAAAATAAAAGTGTGTGTGTGTGTATATACAAGATATAATATTTGTTGTGCTTTAGAATGACATAGAAAATTATATAAAATGAACTACAAACAATATAGTGCAATCATTACACAATTAATTAAAGTACGTTCTGTAATACCGACTGATTCAAATTCTTTAACAATCGATCATTCAACAAAATTGTAGTTTAAAGATATAATATTAAATCTCAACTCAATGTTATCAAAATTTATCAAGAAACGTCATTTGCAATAAAATATTTATTAACCGATATAATAAATATCGATATTTCTAAGAACATTCAAATGAAGATTTAGTAATATTTCTTTTGGTAAAAACAGAAGCAGAGAATCTTCTGTTAATCCGACATTTAATATATTCGCTAGTACACTGATTGAGTAAATATTTAGAAAAAAAAAAAATGAACGTACAGAGGATTAATTAAAATAATGTAAAAAGAATATTGAAAGGCAAGAGACACAAACTTATATCTTAAAATGAAGTTCCATATATATCAGATATTGAATGTGAAGTCTTATTTTATTAATATTATCTCGATAATTTCAAAATTGAATAATTACTACAATGCTTGTAACTGATCAAGATTGATACAAAATACATAAACTTTCTTTTTAAGTTTTCCATTTGTAATAGATGGAATAATTGTTTATTCCATTACAGTAATGAACAAAATAAGCAAAAAGAATCATGAATGATATAAGATGCATTATGATAAAAAATATAATGAATACTACGTTAAATTCTTGGTACATCAATTGACTATCCTTTTTAAAAGACACAAAATAGTTTACAATGATGTATACATATTTTTTTTTTCTTTTTTTCCCCAAGGAGCGTACAAATTGTCTTTTTGTCATTCCAAAATATTCAATTATGTGTACAAGATAATATATTATTTACAATCTCAGTAAAATGTAAATAACATTTTTATGTTTCCTCTTTAAACTTATCATCTTCATATACAGAGAAGAAGTAGAAAATGCTAAACAAAATCAAAGAAACAGTAGTTAATTAAACTTTATACCACGGCTAAAAAAACTGTATTATTTACTGAAGAAATTTTATTTAAATAATCTGGTTGTGCCGCTTTTAATACATTCACAAGTTTAAATTAACTCATTGAAGATCAATGATATATGACATTTCATGTATCATTTATTGAGACATTGGGTTAATCTTTTTAATCTTGCCATATCATCCATCATTACGCCTCAAATAATGTAAAAATATTAAAGCAAAAGTTGCATTCATGATAATAAGTGTAAATACTGAATTATTAATAGTAGTGTATAACACACTAACCATAAAGTTGCACATATTTATTCCATATTCTACTTTATACAGCTATAAATGATACACGAATCACCAATGACAAGAAAATTCATTTTATCTTTTTTACATTATGCTTCGATTCATATTTTGATATTTTTATTAATGTAAATTATAGATCATACCTTCGATCATTCTAAATTCAATACGATGGTGTTTAAAATGTTTCCTCATGAAAATGCTTTAATTTTTCTATCCAGTAGTACAAATTCACTATACCATTTAATCCGTCGATAAAATTGATGTAATGAATCAGAAAAGCAAATCGAATGAAATTCCTGAATGTGTAACATCAGTGATAAGTGTATAGGAGCACTCTAATGATGATCTGAATATAGAACCATATGACTCAGCATGAGTGTCAAGAAAGTATTGAACGATATTAGGTTTCGATGCTCTTTCTTATTACTGTATACAATAATCTCAGCTACATCAACCTTTCTGCATATAAATAAGCTAAAACATATTCTCCATGTAATATGTGTGAGGCAACTATGTGGTTTTTCCATAGTACTATAATTGGTCGAAAGAATGATGGACTAATGTCAAGGCATTAGAGTCAATATCTAAGATGGTAGCGCGGATGGCAATGGTTGAGCTTTTTTCTCTCCTATCATGAAGTTTTAGGCACGCTCCTTTAATGCGATTATTTTTGCACTTCGACCATCCTGTACACATATACAGGGAATACTCATATATTTAGTAGAGAGATTGCGCATTGGAAGAGCGTGGTTTTTTGATTTTTTCCAAGTTTTTGATGACGAGATCATGTAATGAACAGTAGCGATTGCGGACTTCACACATTACAAGCCACAAACTCACATATTCTTTTTCATCTAATTCTTGGATCGCTCTTCTATAATCAATAATGTGTGGATATTTTGCAACTTTACTAACAATTTTTCCTCGAGAGATAAAATACCTGAGAGAACAAAAATAAAAAGACATATTTATCTAGTTTTCATATAATTATAAAGACAGAAAATAAAGTAACACACACCTAGAGATTTGATCAAAGAATGCAGCAGCCTCACTCTCTACAGACTGTATTTCTGCAAGCGTATCCTCTTGAATTGATACACCAAAATTATTACCGTCTTCAATTTTTGGAATCAAAAATGAAATCCACATTTTCAACTAAAAATTTAACGAAACCAAATTATTCAAATATAGACTAATGATTGAATCGTATTAATTAAAAAACTACAATCGTCTTGTCTTACCAGATTAGAATCCTCCAAGAGTTGTCTGATGTATGGTTTTACCACATGAATTAATTCACATAAAGGTTTGTTACATGGTACTGGTCCATTAGGAAGAATCATAACTTTGGTTCCGCTAGTTTCATCCACACTATTGTCCATTTTAATTTTTTTCGTAATAGGTCCATCTTCGGAATGATTAAGAACTATAGGGTCTGGAATGGGCACATTTAAGTCTTGATGAACATCTGTCAATTTGCGATTACGGAAACCAGGTGTTTCCAATAATTCATTTAATTTTACGATCTTCTCTGGGAATCCTGTTATTAATAGCTGTTCTGCCTGAATGACACATAAAGATTGTATACACGATATTACACATATTGTACCAATTTTATACATATGTATTACTTGATTCGTTTTATATATTGTATAGTAATTAATAACCGATTATCAAAATAATAAAAAAGTGATGTTTCCATATTTCGGTAAAAAAAAAAAAAAACGAATCAAGTTACTTACACACAATGGGTAAAAGAGGTTTACCTTAGTTTTAAGAGAATCCTTGTATTCTTGAACCTGTAAGATAAACTTAAAGGGTAAATGTGTGCACGTGATTCATTTAATACAGATTCAAATATGTTTGAAATTTTTTTACAATTAAATTGGTTGTCCTTAAATTTAATTTCATATACAAATAATTTATAATATTAAGATATATATTAAAATTGTTACTATTACAAACATTAATGCAAACCTTTTTTGACTCATTGTTAATAAGATCTTGTCTTTCTGAAAACGAATCTTTTGACAGTATCGATTCATTTTTAGAAATGGATTGCAGCAGTGTTGGTATCATTTGTTATAAATTTAAATGATTTATGCCTATTGTCAAAAATCTTTGTATATGTTATAAACTTAAATTTACAAAATTTATTACAAGAATACAAATTCACATGATGATAAAATACTTAAAAATGAAAGGTTATAAAATCTTCATTTGTTTAGAAATTGTCAATAAATATCAGACTTCACAGGTATATAACATAAATATAACTCAGAAAATGCTTTATTTTCTTTCTATGAAATAGCTGACTAATACGTATATAATGACAAAGCAATAAGGAACATACAAGTCTTAAACTTAATATATATTTTGTGTCTAAGTAAAACTTACAATTATTAAAGAAAAAATCAAATGAAATTTACTCGTATTTCTATAAACGAATGATCTTAACATACGATTATTATAAATGATTTTCTAACAAAGGTATGATTATATTCATTAACAGTATAATCGTTTATTTAGAGTTTTTGGTTCAATCTTTAGAATATCAACTTAAAGAACAACAAAGAATAATATCGTTTCATTAATATGTAATTATTTAAAATAAATTAGCTATCATAACCTCGATAATAAAATTCTCATTTACTTATATCGCATAAAGGTTGAGCATTATTACAATGTATAGAAATGTATGCGAAATCGTGCGCGCGAGTACCTCGCACGAATACACGCACACGTGCTGTAAATACATATGCGAATACGAATCTACAGATACAACGAAATCATATACATTTGAGATAAGAATTAATGTTTTATCGAACGATCAAGCATTGAATTAAATAAAGATTTCGACTAATTCTATCGATTAGATATTATAATAAATGAAAGAGTTATTTGAGTCAACATAAAGCCGGTGAATTAGACGACTTAACCTAAACACGTTAATAGTTCTGACGAATTAACGATAACGAAAATTTATCTCTTAATATTTTCTACGACGATAATAAAGCAATTTAAAGGAGTAAACAATTTACCTTTTCTGCTGTAGCATCCGCCATTATACGTTTTATAAAAAAAAAGCTTTATTAAGTACAATCACACTACTTCTTTGTTAAAACGTGCAACTTCAAACAGGAAGTGAGCCTACCTATACGTACTGCGACATCAAATGAGAATCTTTAATATTACTTGTCGTTAATGATTTGAAAACTGATCGTGGATAAGCTGTTAAATTTTTTATTTGTATTTAGAATACGATACCACGTACAAATATATAAGGAAAATATACGCTTGTTGTATATAAAAGAAAATTCGATTATATAAAAATTCACAAAAAAGTATCTAGCCGTTTTTACATACATACATAGTAAATTTTGAATGAATTTTTCTTCTTATGACCTGAGAGATAAAAATATAAAAGGATATTATTATTATTTCTAAAATGATGCATACTCTATATTTGGGATCAAAGGAAGTGGAATAATGTACGAAAAATTATTTAGTTTTTAATATACGATTCGAAATTCAACATGTATATATATATATATATATATATATATATATATATATATAAGGATATTTAGTACATGGAAATAGTAAGTATATAAAAAAGTAGATATATTGAAAAAAAAAAAAGATAGATATATAAAGAGTAAAAAAATCGAGCCGAATGATAATTGTTACATTATTGTTATAAAAGGGATCTGATGAAATAAATAAGTTATTATCCATGATTTACATTTCACACGTTAAATAGTTTATTTTCTAATTAAGTAACAACATGATAAATCAATTAAAAATTGTATGTACTCGTGACAAAGTATACCAATGAGTAAGATAATAAATCAGGACTCATGTAAGTTAATCATTTCAGATTTATTACTTACAAAATATTTTTAACTATTATTAATTACAATATATCCGCAAGAATGAAGTGGCAAATGAATAATTTGTATTGCAATACCTTCAGCTGCTTTATGTTAGATGTAAAGGAAACAATTAATTTGTATTTTATGACCAGAAACTAAGTATAATGATAAGAATAATTATAATAAACTTTGCTTATATAAATATATGTTAAACAGGGCTAGGTAAGTTTCTTGGCTTTCTGGTAAAGCGTGTCGACTACTTTTCCCATGCTGTGTATTGTTTCTAACGCAATTTCGTATGTTTTGTCACGAGGTGTATCTTCGAATACAATTAAAACTCCTTCTCCTTGATCAAGGACCCCTTTCAATTTTTTATCCAATATCATCTGCGACAACTTCTTTTCTACTTGTGCAAGAGGTAAAGATATGCATGAAGAAATATGACTCACCTAAAAGTAAGTTACCATAATTAGAATAGTTAACTATTTCAATAATAGATTTCTATCATTCATACAATATTGTACCTGTACACGAGAATAAGGTTCAACCAAACGACACAAATTCTGTTCTAACATAGCATCGTAAAGAGAACCTAGATGAGCACGCACAATTACATCATCCTCTAATTCTTGTCGGTATTGTTTAACCGCTGTTTGAAAGTCAGCCAAAGAACGTCGATGGCTGGCTTCAGCAACAGCACGCATAGCATCCAAATCACGTCCAGCATATTTGACAGCTAATTTTCCAGACATAATAGATTGAACATCTTCGGGTGTACGCAACATAATCTTGGACAATAACATGTATTTCAATGCCGTTAATGCTTTAGGACTTTCAACACTATCATACCTATAATAGAATATACAATGAAATCATAAATATTAGATAAATTTATAAAATTATTATTTATCATTGTCAAATTGTAATTATTAATTTGTACTAATACAAAGGTAATACAAATATTAACTAAGTATTTTACCCTTCGAATGCTTCATAAAAGTACGAATAGGCAGTTTTAAAATCACGCTCATCAGCAGCGTGTAAAATTCCAGATTGTAGATCCAAAGCAGCCTGCATTTTTGGTGGACAATAAATTGCATTGGCAGTAGTTCTAGCACTAGTAAGGGCTGCCCTTGCTTTAGCTAAATTACTTAATGCATGATATGTTTTGCTCTCTAATAATTGAACCTCGACAAGCAATTGTTTGTCATCTAACTTTTTAAGTTCTTTCAGAAGAGCAGAACCTAATTGCAAAGCTTCACTGAACATGCCAGTATCGAAATAAAGAGCTATTAATCGTGCTTCTAATGATTGCCTTAAAAATGTCCTATGTTCTTCTTTTGCCCACTCTATACATTCTTTGCACAATTGTACCTAAATAAAGAAATTCTTTCGTCAGTATATAATCAACATATATATATATATAAAATTTTACAAAATATATCGGCGACGGTAACATCGCCAATAAAGAAAATACGATGCACATTTGATCAAAGAACTAATAGAATTCAGCTTATATTTAAAGGGCTTTTTTAACCTAAACAAACTACATTAAACAATATTCTAAACATCTTTCTATCATTAAAGTAACGGTTATCGACGATTACCTCTATGCCAATTCCAGCCTCCAAGTCCAGGAAGAAGTCTACTAAAGATCTTACGAGCTTAGCAGCTTTGGCTTTGCTTATGAGACTAAGAAAGGGTCTAGTTGCTTTAATAAGTTCGGCTAACTCTTTCGCCTTGCCCTCTTTTTTATAAAGTTCACCAAGATGTAATATACCCTGCTCCTTGACCCTAATGCTTTCTTCGTCATCTTCGGCGAGACCGATATTAGGATCGGATACGATCTCATTTAGTAGAGAAATACCTTCGCTGCGATTTGTCATCGATACAGCTTGTGCCCGCTCAAACAACATTGCACCGGCCATCTCGAATCTTTATCTATTTTCAACAATACACGGATCACACAGCCGTCCTCCTTTTATTGTTTATTTATTTTCCTAGCGGAAAGTTGTAAAAATTACAAGACTCGATAATAAAGCAAGTCAAGACATAACACTGTGTGCAATCGCACACGCTCTCATGGAACACGGTTCGTTCACTTTCTGTTTTGTCACTCTTTTCATTGCTCGCTTGAGCTCCGGAACCACAAAACTCGTGTCATGCTGCTACGTGAGTCAATTGAATCTCTGTAGACACTATTTTTAGTTACATTCACTAGATAAAGTAAATATTTCATAAATTAATTTTCAAACAGATATTTTCAAATAGATCTTTATAAGATTATCCCGAAACGATTCCTTCTTTATTTCTTAGCGTTATTACGAAAAAAAGAGAAAGATTTTTAATGTTTCGTTAATACGATCTAATTGTCACTATTACGTTTTCATGCAAAAAGCCAATGAACATTCTCCTAAATCTGGTGTTTTTTCTTAGTTTTATAATTTTCTATCAGATTTATGATTAATGATTTAATTATAATTTAATGGAATAATGAACGTTTTTTCTGAATTATTTCGATACTCGAAAATTTGCGATACTCTTTTTTCATTATTAAATATGTTCTTAATATGAACAACGATATGATAAACATTCGATAATAAAAGAAAAGTTACTCGTAGTAGCATTCGTTCTGAATGCTGATTCGAAGGATTTTAGAAAAGAGATTACGTGCTTGTATTGGACCAATTGTTTGGTCCATTTAAGATTTCATTTATATGAATTATATTTATAATATAAATTATAAATTAAACATTAGTTAGTTATAAATTTACGATCATGCAGACTTTAAGAAATACAGTACGATCATTCCTTTCGAGTAAGTAACAAAAAGCATAAATAATCTAAGGTTATGTTTAAGGTTATGATTTAAGTTACGTTAATGTTTCAATGCGATAAATTGTAATATTCTTCTTTCGTTTAAATAGCAAATAACTCTGCTGTGATATTTATCCAAAGAAAAGGATTAAAAGTGTACAATCCACCTGTAAAAATTGAAAGTGAGTTCATTGTTACTAACCTTATATAAGTTTGTTCACGTTAGTAAAATAACAAATATCGATGTATTTCTTTAAGATGTCGAATATCCTGAGAAAAATAAACTTAGAATTATGGAAAAAGTGCCGCAGTATGCATCAAGTTTACGTCCTTTTAAAATGCAAAAGAAGTTAAGACTTATGCGTGGACTAGAAACTGTACACAATACTTTATTACATAAACAGTATGGAATTGTAGTAAGTTTATATCTAATGTAACGATAGGAAGAATTTAATATGTTGAATGATAAAAAATATTATTAAAACGGGCGGATAACAAGATTGTTTAAAACTCATGCCCATGTACGAATTACAGGCTACAGGAGGTGGAAGATTAAAACATGGTCATTTTGAAATGATACGTATGACACTTTTGCGTAATTTTGATTTTAATAATATATTTGCTATCTGGCGTGTTGATGCACCATGGCAGCCTGTTACTAAGAAGGTTGTATAAAAAAAGAAAAAAATTGGGTGTTATTTACTTACTACATATTACGCAATTAATACGATCGTCTTGTACAGAGCCAAGGTTCACGTATGGGAGCTGGTAAGGGATCAATAGATCATTACGTTACTCCGATTAAAGCTGGAAGAGTAATTATAGAAGTTGGTGGAAATATACAATATTTTCAAGTGTGTAGTTATTTTATTGAATTATCTTATATTTAAAAGAGAGTAAAACACAAGTGTAATACTTAATATTGTTACATTCATTAGGTAGAGAAAGTATTAAAAGATATAGCGGCCAAATGTCCATTTAAAGCTATGGCTGTTAGCCAAGAAATATTAGATAAAATGGCGAAAAAAGAAAAACAAGAAGAGGAAAATAATTTGAATCCTTGGACGTGGAAATATATCATTCAGAATAATATCGGTGGTTGTCATAATTGGATATCGCCATTTGACAAATTATGGTACACTAAATATGTATAAATAAATAATATTAAATTTAAGTATACTTTTTAATTAAATATTACTTATTAATAAATCAGTTATATCGAATACGTAATAAATATTAATAAATAATAGCCGATATGTAAAATATCTTACCTTATTAAACACGATTTGATAATTTAATGAAAGGAAGGGATTCGAAAAATATGTGAGTAATGAGTAACGAATAAATCATGGCAATGCAATTATGTTACAATTACAATATTTTATATATCTTTGATGATGGTTTGGTGGTAACAACAGGTAAATACTACATATTGTACATTGAGTAGGCGATAGTCGTACCTTATTGTTTAATTAGCGTATCGGCGACGCCGGCGCCGACGCCAACAACGCCGACGACGACGACGAAGCTGACGACGGTAATATGTCTTGTGGTGACAACAGCAATAACAACAACAGCAACAAAAACCTTTATAACAAGAACGGTAACGGCAACGATGTTTATGGTTATGACAAATGGGGATGTCGAAAACGATAGCTATAGCAATGATCTTATATTGCATGGGGATGATGACGATGATGATGATGATGATGATGAGAATAGTAATAGTAATAATAATAATAATAATAATAATAATAATAATAATTACAACAACAATAATAGTAATAAAATATCAGTAGACTAAGTGTCGATAGGAAATATTAATATTTATGCTTGCGCTTGAAGGAAATTTAATTGGATTTAAGATGTTCCTAACAAATCCTTAGATTTTACAGTCCGTTATCACGGACGTGGCCGTCACCGTCGTTGTCATCATTGCGTCATTGTCGCTCCCGTTGTCATTGTCGCAATCGCAAGCGATAACGCGCTTTTTTAAATACTTTATTCCGTATTTATTACATTTAACGTAGATAGGGTGACGTCGTGTCAAAGGAATGTGTGTGTATGTGTACGCAGACAGCATTACGATGATCATAAACTCTAATCAGCAAGAACTTAGTTACACCGAGAGGTATGACGCGCGATTTCACGTTCGGTGACCTTATAAATACATACATACATACATCCGTTAAACGTATTGGCCATTTAAATTGGCCACGGATATTCTTCGTGAACTCAGATAAGAATCGAAGCGTAGAAGAAGAGGAAGAGAAGGAGAAGGAGAAGAAGGACGATCGAAGAACGCGTGAAAAACGTGCATACTATGTTCCCGAACGTACGACGAGTAGAAAGAAAGGAACTTTTTGTTTCTATTAAAGCGCGTCAAAAGATCATATTGGAACGTTTATCATTTCGTCCGTGCTTTTTCTTTATTTTCTTTTCTTTTTCTTTTTTCTTTTTTCTCTCGATAATCTTCGATCGTAGAATAAAGATCCGAACACGTGGAGCCATGTACACGCGTCCCTCTTGCCGTGTGTGACAAATAGTCATCGTCACGTGACGTTCTCGTAAAATCTTTACAATCTATATCATTCGTAAATAGATCTCATTGACGCACATTTTTAGTGTTATCATTTAGCAAGAGCGCCAAAGTTTTCCTTTTGCGGAAAGGCGAGCGAGCCGATTTTAATAAATAAAGAAGAAGCGCGCGCGTCTCACTCTGCAGTCGATATGATTGATTCGTTTTCATTTCTTCATTGACAACGAGTCTTTCTCGCTTTATACAATAAAGCAATGTTGATGCATTCGGAACTTTCGCTGATCGATGGATCCGCCGTTCGCGACTCGAAGAAACGCATCATACGGCGAAAGGCAACGTAGATCGCGCGTTACGACGATTAATTGTTTATATATAAATATATATATATATATAAATATATATATATGTATATATAATAGTTACGCTATAAGACTAGATTCTCGGCGGGTTAACGTACGTTGTCTCGATTTCGGCACGGAATTTCTTATCCGTTGCACCATTAGAGATATATATTCCTAATGATCGTCATCTGATCGCGCACTTACAATTACATAGATAACGCGACGTAGATCACCGACGATCCTTGCGCGTGATAGATAGATACACAGGTTTTTGCGCGCGTTCGGTGGTTTCATCGGACGTCGTTGCCATTATCGTCGATTTTTATCACTATAATTCCACGCGACGTGCTAACACACAACTTACAGATACATACATACTTAGACACGTAGTCCTTAGACGCCTATTAAACATAGTTTTTTTCGTTTTCTTCTTTTTTTTTTCCTTTTCTTTTCTTTTCTTTTCTTTATCCCTTTTTCCCGTTTCCGTCCCTCGGATCAAAAGATCGCATCACTTTTCTCTTTTTCTCTTCTTCGTTTCTTTTCTCTTTTTCTAATTTCTTTCTTTTTACTTTTTTTTTCTTTTTTTTTTTTTCTTTTTATTTTTCCTTTAGTCGTATCGCATCGATACGTTTTTCATTTTCAACGATCGGGAACAAAGAGAGAAGGCGCACGATCGAGTTCTCGCAAGGGAAACGACGAATTCGCGAAGAAGAAGAGGAAGAACGTGTATTGAGGGTGGAGGGTGGGAGAAGAGGAGAGGGTGGAGCAAGGTTCCGAAGGGAATGTGCGTACTGTGCGTGTCCTTCGTTCGAAATTATTGAAAGGGAACTTTCAAGGCCAGCGGGGAAAGGGAGCGAAAAATGGAGAGAAAAATGGCGCGCGTGCGATAGCTCTCGTCGTCGTTACCTAGCACGCACGCAGAATCCGATATGGAAAGGACGAATTGCGATCGAAGGGCTCGCGCTAGGACCCTTACGATCTTACGTAGTATATATATATCATATATGTATGTATGCTCTTCGCTCGCTACGGCCATATATAAATGTAAAGTTAAATCTGTAAGTCCGTAATTAATAATCTGCGCTATCGCGATATATATATATAATATATATATGTACACAGTCTTACAAAGCAAAATTTACAAATATTACGACGCACCATCGGTTCGAATAAATATACGTGTTTTTCGACGCGGAACGCAACCAGAGATTTCCGATAGTTTCGATCGCGACGGTCATCTCGACCTCTGACCCAATCCGAGCAGGAAGACTATTATTCGCCGACTCTTATATCGATATCGAGATAGGTGTGGGTAGGGGAATGGGGTGATATTTTCTAATGGAAAAAGTAAAGATTTCAAGTTAACGGTTAAGATAAAATATACGATAAGAAACGAACGAGCAGATCCAGTGTATTGATCCAAGAAAAAAATGAACACGAAGATAAGGAAGAAAGGTTTGATAAGAAAGGTGTGATATGTAATAAATGAGAAGATAGGTAGATGAGAGAGAAGATCAAAATCGAGATCGGAACATCGGATCGAAGTCTTCTCGTCGGACTGTACTGCTGGGAAAGCAAGAGTAGCGAAAACCAGCAATTTGGTGCCCCGCGAACGACAAAGGTAAAGAGTGTCCGCAAAAATACGGGCAGGCGGGGGTTGGGGTTGGGGTTGGGGGAGAGTGGGGTAGTTGTAGGAGAAAGGCTTGAGCGAGAGATCGAGAAGATATACGGGGGCGAGAACGGTGGTAAGGATGAGTCGATCGATCCGTCAAGATCGTAGGAGCATCGATATCATAAGGATAATTATAATTAGCGTATAATATCCTCTTTTGGATCGACCTACCACCCCATCGATCACCGGCAGTCGGATAAAGCCTCTGTATCTGTCGTGTCCTCTATTCGCGTGTACATACGTAGTACGTGTACCTATTATGTAGTATGTGTAAGTGTAACGTGTTCAGTCTTCGTGTTTGTGTTTTCCGCGCGTGTACCTGTATTTGTCTTTACGCATGCTCTTGACGTGCTGCTAGGAAGCTGACTAGATTATTAGTCTAGAATACGAAACGTTCGGGTCATCTCCGATGGCAAAGCTCCATCAGCGCGCGGGCGAGCTTCTTAATCGGTGTCAAACGTCGAGCTACCCCGTCTCGTCAATGTACGTATCTTTCGACACTAATTGGCGAGAGGAAGCGCTCGAAGATCGGAAGAATGGAGGACGACGTGAGGACCCCGGAGCTTCGTATAGACGTTGACTACTACGGTCGACCTTCGAAGAGGTCGGACTCTTCTACCTAGGCGTTCGATTCCTTCAAATTGTCGAAGTACTGCATGATCTGGTTATAATCCATACCGAGATTAAGGTCTTCGAGTGCGACGGACTCCTCCTGCTCCTGGGAAGACGATGAGGACGCCGTCGAGGAGGAGGAGGAGGAACTGTTGGAGGACGGTGACGTGGAGGGCGGGGAGGTCGACGATGAGGCAATGGTCGGGGTGGAAGCGTTCACAGAGGATGCGACGGCCGACGTTGAGAACGAGGAGAACATAGGATTTCCGACTATCGTCGCCCTTTTCACCTCTCTAGACCTTGCCTCTTTCGAGTAAGGATTCTGTTGTTGTTGTTGTTGTTGTTGCTGTTGTTGTTGTTGTTGTTTGTCGTCGGGATTGACTAACTCAACGAACTCCTCCTCTTCCTCGCCATTCTCCTTTGGGCTGTTCGCTCTGCCTTTGCCGTGTTGCTGCGTCGTTAGCGGCTTAACAACGTTATTCTGTTGGAGTTGCTTGTTTGCATTGTGCCGATGATTCGCGTGATGTCCGGACGCGCTACCACCGCTGGACGCACGATGACGATGCTTTCTAGGCGTTTCTGGCAGCCTAACGATCACTCCGGTGTTTCTATGCGGTGGGACAGGCGGCTTGTAATCCTCGTTTCCATTGTTATTACCATTTATGGGAGCGGCTGTCACGGCAGCGGCTGTCGTCGACGCGGCTACCACGCTCGAATTCGCTGATACTCCGTGGGGTGGCAAAGGCGGTGGTACGTCCTCGTTACTGATAAAGAATTAAACTCGTTATTAGACCCAGATCAGATGCGAAACTGTCAGATTTATCAGGGTGGATTAAGCAAATAATTACTCGTTACGCGTAGTCACTAGCATCGAGCCTGCCGTGGACACGCTAGGTGCAGTCACGTTGTTAACCGCTACGGGCTTAATCGGCGCGGACTTAACCGCGAAACTATTCCGTGGCAATTTATCCCTTTTGCAATAGGTCGTGCTATCGATGGGACCTGTATTGTTCGATCGTTGAACAGCCGATGGAAGTTCGATATGATTTGGATTGTCGAAGCAAGTACCTAATTCCGGTGTGTCTACCTCGACGTCACCGGCCAAAGGATTGCTGGTCACGTGTACCTGAAGTAATCGCGTAAGTGAAATGAATCGAACGAATCAATACACATTGCAAAGTCGATGAATCAAGATTCCGAAAACTAAAGGAATTAATGTCCGTTGAGATACCTGTTGAGGACCACAAGCGGCACGTTCGAGGGTGGCCCGTCCCAACCAAACCCAATCGTGCGCGTTGGTCGTCGATTCCCTGGGAGGTCTTCTACCCGAAGCGAGTTGATTGGCTGCTGCCCTGGCCCTAGCAGCGCCGGAGAGAACAGGGAGAGCACCTCCGGTCAGCGGAGAATCCGAGGATTGAGGCTTGAACTTGCTCGCGTAGACGACGCAGGAGACGACGAAGACAACGATCGCGAAGCAAAAGGCCGCCAGCAGGACGTACATGCCGATCTCGAGTGGACTCATGCGGGATCCGCCGTGATGCCGTATCCCGACACCGCCCATTCCTCCTGAAGACATGCCATTAGCTATAGCCGTGAGGTGCTGCCGCGCCTGCACCAAAGGCTCGTGCTCGTGCTCGTTCTCGTCTTTCAGCGGTAACCCTTTGCACAGAAAACAAAGAGACAGAAAGAGAGAGGGCAAGAGTGAGAAAAGAAGCCGCCACTAATCGCGCTCTACCGCGTGATACCGGACACCTTGCGGTCGGCCATGCCCAACG
Source organism: Vespula vulgaris (assembly GCF_905475345.1). Classification (NCBI taxonomy): domain Eukaryota; kingdom Metazoa; phylum Arthropoda; class Insecta; order Hymenoptera; family Vespidae; genus Vespula; species Vespula vulgaris. Next base: position 1,553,628 of record NC_066607.1, read on the forward strand.
ATCGTTCCGATGAGTTTTCTCGATGCATGCACTTATTCGAATTATCCTCTCGTTTCGTCGAACGCTGGAACTACGAGCCCAAGCAAAACAACGAAGAAGTCGAGCGAATCTCTTGCCTTTTTCTTTTCTTTTCTTTTCTTTCTTTTTTCTTTTTTCTTTTTTCTTTCTTTTCTTTATCCTTTTTCTTTCTTCGAAGCGAAAGACGAACGGAAGAGGAAAGAAGAAAAGGGATCAAGGCAAAAGGAAGAGGAGTATAAAGTAGTGTAGAAACGAAAGAAGGAAAAGTGCTGAACCTAATGCTCTCCAGTCATGTCTTTCAGTAGGAAACATGAAAAGACGAGCGCAAAGCGGAGAAATCATAAGGCGAAATAAAAGAAGCGCTGAATTGAAAGATCGAAAAGAAGTCTGTTGGCAAAGGGGTACAGAACCTATTTACCGATAAGAATGTCATGGAGATCCGGCGCCACATCGCCCCGATTCTTCCTTTCTCGATGATGATGCGAACCAACGGTGCCACCGCCGTCGTTTTGCACGAATTCCGGTCGATTTGCAAGGTCACTCGAGGAGAAATCTACTTCGACGTTGGCCGATGCACTCGCCAGGGAAGCGACCGCCGCTCTTTGAGAAGCTTTGCCTGATCTTCTACCGGAAAGACGACAGGCGTCTGCCAATTGAAGGCTGACCCTCAAAAGATCGCCCCTTCCCTCGCCTACGGCGATTACTCGGGGATGATGCGAAGCCACCATTGGCGCGAAAGCTACCACTTCCGGATCTAGACTTTCAACGAGCAAATGATAATCGCTCACAGCGATCTCCCTCAAGGGTGTGCGAGATCCGTCGGAGAACTCTACGTCTATATCCAATAGACCTTCCTGTTAAACGATTAGGAATTATACGTTCAAAGTTATCGATCGATTTCGATTAAACGGACTAAAATGAGATCGTATTAAAATCCTGATAAATCTTACCTGATATTGCGCTGTCAATCTTCTGGTAACCGATGTTTCGGCAACGTAACCATTCTCGATAGCAGTGTCCGGACTGATGCTCAATTGAAGACCCGAGACGACCCTCACCGTTAATCGAGAAACCGAAACTCGATCGTTCCCAACACGGACTTCCTTGGCGCCGATCACGCGACCGGTGATGGGTGAAAGAACCTGGACTTCCGTTCTCCCGACGCTTCGACCTTGAACGATTCTACCCTGCAGGAGTGTGGCTATTCTCGGGTCGGACACACGAAGCATACTGACGACCAGATCGGTTACTCGTAACCAAGTACGGCGATTAACGAAATAGGACACCCTGCCGGAATCGTGATCGGTCGCGAGGAATCTCGCGTGGACTTCGATAGGACTTTGTTGAAAACGCAATCGACAATTCGTCGGTGGATTTCTGTCGATCGAATTGATAGTGTCCCAACCGTGATCGTTGCCACGGAAACGTTCTTCCTGATCGTCCTCCTCCAATACGATATCTGGGTCCTCCACGTCCATCGACGTGTCTTCCATTGAATCTTCCAATTCCGTTGCCACGGCACTTCTCTTCTTCGTCCTAGCCGCGTTCTTAGAATCGTTCCTCGATAAATTCGTTCCGTTTAAGCTACGCTTGCTTTTCGCGCCCATAGCGTGTTCCTCCGGTACCTTCCATCCCTTTATCTGACTCAATCTCGTATCTCCCACCGTCACTTCCAATGGAAATTCTGGCATCCAAACGGTGAACTTTGCTAAGCCGGTATATGTACCGTATTTAACCAAAACCGAGGCGTTACTTGATCCACGAATTTCCGAGCCATCGACGTAGACGCTGCTGCACGAAGAGGATACCTAAAGAGTGGATAAGGAAGTAGGGGTGAAAAAAAGATGAGTGATTCGCTTTTTGATATCGTGAACTTGTCTGATCGGGAGAGAACGAAAAAGCGATATCACGCGGTTCATTGGCTTTCATAGAATGCTTCGATTGATAGTATTGCGATATAAAACGGACGTTTCCTATATCGACGATATCGGACATCTCGATAACGGCAGCATTAATAAGAGCATTTACCTTAAGTACACTTTCGTCCTCGGAATGACAGGAGGATTGCAAGGTGACGTCGGCCACGGTGCCAGCTTGACTGACGATGAAAACCTTCATCCCCTGTGACACTTGCCGTCCCGTCAACACAGCCGTATTCATCACCTCCCAGTTCTGAAAGGAGAGTCTCGACGATTATTCGAGCTCGTTCGATGGCTTGGCACAACGAGGACGTCGATCGATTAAACGTGATCGAACTGGGTAATCCAGTAAGTGAAATGTACGTAAACGTTATCGAGAATAAGCAGACGAAATTCGTAGGAAATGGGAATTTATGAAGCGAGTTGCATTCAATGGTTCGTGTTGAATGATCGAAAATATCCGTCTACGGAGATAGACTGTCCATGATTTTCTACACGCGGAACAAAAAGAGAAAAAGAAAGAAAGAGAGAGAGAGAGAGAAACAGAGAGAAAGAGAGAAAGCACGCTCGAGTCCTACGATTATGTATGCACATAGATACGGAGGCTCGTACCTTCCAGTTCGCCAACGAGTGCCTCGGTTAGTCCGCGGGAAGGAAGAGAAAGGAGAGAAAGGAGAGGAGAAGAGAGGAAAGGGGACAAGCTGGTCCGGTATACGATGCAGCCATTTCCAAGTTGGCTTCCGTACGGTCTGGCCTTTGGAAGTAACATCAAACGACTCGGATATTGCAACGAGGGAATTTAAATCTCTGACCTCGCATAGTATCCTATCCTCTTCTATTTATATAGACTATATGTATTATATAGACGCTACATAAAGATATATATACACATACACATACATATATATATATGTATATATCTCTATTGCACATACAAGTTGGTAGATATGTTAGCCTAAAGTTATAGATATAGATGTTCGTCTGACTCAACTCTAAAACAGCGATTCACGTTTACGTTCCGTTATCGCGTAAAAAGGTGGCAGATCGTTCAAGTACTACCTACGATGTACCTGTGGATCTTCGACCATTTCTTCCTTCCTTCCTTCCTTCCTTCCTTCCTTTCTTCATTTCTTCCTCTCTCTCTCTCTTTCTTTCTTTCTTTTTTCTTTTCTTATTTCTCTGTCTCTCGCGCACGAGCACGCTCATGTTTTTCGAACATAGCTCGGGGCATATCGTATCGAGATCGAATCGAACTTGAAACGTACGCGATAAAGTGGTGGAACGACTTTTCCACTCGAACTTCGCACTCATAGATAAGTAGGTATAGAAGCAAAAATTCTTGGCGTCCGTTCGAAAAGCTTTTAAAACTTAAAAACAAGATAAGTTATATATACATATACATACACACACAGACATATATATATATATATATATATATATATATATATACACAATAAAGGAAAGAAAAAAAAGGAAAAACACGTTGAAGTAAATGGTCGAGCGACCGCCGCGCGAATCGTCCTTTTCTTGCTGATTCATCGAAGGTAAAGTGTTCTTTAGGCTAATTTAGTTTCCGCTGGTCTGAGTTCAAGGCAGAAGCTGGAAGATATCCGTGTGCTGGAGTTAAACGAGACGGACGAAGAAATATAAGCGAATTCGTGCTCTGTCGAGAGAGAGAGAAAGAGAGAGAGAGAGAGAGAGAGAGAGAGAGAGAGAGAGAGCGAGAGAGCGAGAGAGTGATAAAGGAAAACGAAGGACGAGGAGGTCTCCTTTAATTAAAAACTTCGTTCCTCCATCTCCTGGAAGGAACGGCAATTAGTACGGCGGATAATCAAGAAGCTTGGAATTTCTGACAACTCTGGTGCGCGCGAACGCGGATGCTGCACGGGCGCGAGATGCTTTCAAAGGAATATGTAAACGGATTAATTCATTACGTCAGTTAGCAGTCCTCCCGAAGCTTTACGAATTCGTGCCCTTCGACATAACCCAACGACAACGACAACGACAACGACAACAACGGCGACGACAACGACGACGTCGTCGACGTCGTCGTCGTTGAGTTTAACCGTTCGACAGAAAATAGGTGCGATCGATAGTCCTAGATATCGCTTCGATAGAGTGACCGTATTGGTTTCCTAGGCTTGAAGCTAGAAAGGTTGGAAAAGCGTGACGGAAAGTGTCCGCCCGGGTGTTCGAATAGAGAAACAGGGAAAGAGAGAGATAGAAAAAGAGAGAGAAAAATAGACCAGAGAGAGAGAGAGAGAGAGAGAGACAAAGAGAAAGAGTGAGAGAAACAGAGATAGAAGATAAAAGACTCGTTCGTTTCGCGCGACGCTTCGCAAAGGCGTTACGGAACGCGCAATGGCATCCTAAACGTTTCTCAGTTAGCTTTAGAAATTTCCTCCCGGTAGTACGTTTCGTTTAGATTTTTGTTTGTTTGTTTATCTTCTTTTCTTTTCCTTTTTCTTCAAAGAAATTATTCTTTCTTTTGCTACAAAGAAAGAAAAAAGAAAAGAGAAAGAGAGAGAGGGAGAGAGAGAGAGAGAGAGAGAGAATGAGTGAGAAATGGATAAATCGAAATGATCGACCAATCGGTTGGTACTGAGCTATACAAAGTAGTAAAACTCAATCACGTATTCCACGTGGCCGGCACGAAAAGGAGAGATAGAGGTTACCCCGTAACACGCTACTTTCGTATGCGATTCTACTCTTCAACGTTCGTTACCATGGAAAATCATCGGTTCGATATATTTCCACGAGCAGGGGAAAGATCCTTCTCGATTTACGTTGTCGCTCGGGGACGTTCGCGGCCGCGAACGTGAGCTACCTCGTAAACAAGGAATCAACGAGGTGAAAAAAGCGCGAGAAATATGGGGGAGAGACTGGCGGAGGAGATCGTTGGCTTTTACGTATGTATTTTTCTTTTTTTGCCTTCTCTCTTTCCCTCTGTTTTTTTTTTATTATTATTATTATTTTCTTTTTCATCCTTTTCTTTTTTTTTTCTTTTTTATATATGAAAAAGGTAGAATAACGACATTGTCACAAAGGAATAGTCGGTCTCTTTGAAGAGGTAGGTATGCGATAACATGACCGTGGATCTTCGAATTGTAAAAAATATCGTTGGTACTGTATATAATCGAGAGTACGAGAGAGAGAGAAAGAGAGAGAGAGAGTGAGAGGAAAGAATACAAAGGCTAAAAGGAAAAGACGATAGCGAAGGGAAGGAAGGAGGTAAAGGAGAAAGGAAGAAAAGCCGAGAAAATAGTGGAAGATGGCGTTTGCTCGGTGGGCTAAAGAAAGCATTATCCTTCGTCGTCTCTCACGGACTTTCCTATCGCTTCCGACTTCTTCTCTCCTCTGTCTATCCCTTTCCTCCTCCTCCTCCTTCTCCTCCTCCTTCTCCTTCTCCTCCTCCACCTCCTCCTTTTTCTTTTTCTTCTCGGTAAGACTCTTGTGAAACTGGAGACTGGTCGAACGAGTTGGGGAGAGCGATTCTTCGTGTGGCCTTTTACGCCAGCACGTACGTCGGTATCGATCCTCGCCCAGCTAGGAGGTTATCGGCGTTAGCGGATTCTTTTCTACGGGATTTCCATCGGGGAACGCGAGAAGAAGGAAAAGAGGAGATGTAGTACTGAGGGAGAAAGAAAGAAAAAGAGAAAGAAGAGAGAGAGAGAGAGAGAGAGAGAGAGAGAGAGAGAGAGAGAGAGAGAGAGAGAGAGAGAGAGAGAGAGGTGGCTATGGAGGAGGAAATGGAGGAGGAGATGGAGGATATGAAGAAAGAGGAAGAGGAGGTGATGGAGGAGGAAGAGGAGGAGAAAAAGAAAGGAGGTGTTGGTAGGTGGAGCGTAGGAGCGGCCGAAGATCGAGGCGGTGTCGAGGAATGGCGCGCTTGATATTGGCTCTCTTTCTCTCTCTCTCTCTCTCTCTCTCTTTCTCTCTCTTCCTTTTTTGCTCTCTACCACGAAATTTGCATCGCTCTCTCTCTCTCTCTCTCTGTCTCTCTCTCTCTCTTTCTCCAATCCCCTTACTCCTTTTCTTTGCTCCTGGTTTTTCGTCAGTTCCCCAATTCAACATCCAACTGATCGGCGCTCACGTCCAACTCTTTTTCGTTTTCAGGAAAGCCGAGCACGCGTGGCGTCGAGGACGCTTCGAAACGGATTTCAGAGCCGTTTATCGGACTTTTCCGTGGTAGGATAAGAAAAAGAGGAGAGGCGAGTTAGATGTGGCTGAGGGGAGGGAAATAAGAAAAAAAAAGGAAAAAAGAAAGGAAAAGACAAAAAATAGAAAGTTACTCACCTTGGAGATGGGCAAGACCGCTTGTATGTCGTCCTTTTGTATCTCGAGACGTGCCTGCAGCTTCCGCCTCTCGACTACGTGTCGAAAGGCGGAAAGCCTTTCGTTATCGTGGTGATGATGATGCTGCATTTGTCGTTGCTGTAACCGTTGCTGTGGATGATCGATACCGGGTAACTGGGAACCGTTTTCCTCCTCTCCCTCGAACGCGTAACGAACGCTCCAGACAATCCTTCCGCCGTCCCAGTTGCCACCAATGCCCTCCTCGCTCGCTTCCAATAGCATCGTCAATATTTCTTCGGCGGATCTGAAGAAAGTACCGAGAAGATATCGTCTCTTAGTTTCTCTCTCTCTCTCTCTTACTATACTACTACTACTACTACTACTACTACTACTATTACTATTACTACTACTATTTAAGGAGACATCCTTTTCTCTTACGTTCAGACAACCGACGTTAGCTTCTTTCGCGACTATTCGACTTTAGATCTTATCTGGCAAAAAGCCTTTCCTCTCTCTCTCTCTCTCTCTTTCTCTTTACTACGAGATTTGTAATACCTATATAAGAAAATCTTTCTTACGTGCATTCTAGCTTCAACGACGGAAATAAACTATCACAGACAGGATGTTCTTTACGTTTGAAAACATTCACTGTCAGTTCGATAATAATTTTCTTTTCAATCCGTACTATAGTCTTACATATCTAATACCAAGATTATATATACGCAACGGGACCCTTCATATTTTCTTTATATATTGAATGACACATGCGGAATAATCTTTTGCTATTTCGTTTGTTTGATCATACAAAATTCAAGAAGAGTTTTCGATACTTTTGACATCTCTGATCGTCTAGACATTTTTCCAATATATTCGAACTACACGTGTGGTAAGAAGAGAGGGGTGGAGTAGAAGAACGTTGAAACGAATGCATTCCGACCTCCGCAGACATCCGGTTAGTAGGTATATTGACAAAAGTTCGTTATCGCAAGTTCGATGGCTCGTTCAGGGCACGTAGGGCGTGTCCCTTTGAATTTTCGAGCGCTATCCTCCTCTCTTTTTCTCTCTTACACACTTACGAACGCTAACAGGGGATTTAAAGTTCGAAGAAAACAAAAACAAAAAAAAAAAGAAAAGAGAATAGAAACTTTGCTCGAGTATTTCCTACGAACTCGCGCGATGATTCTTTAAAGGAATCTCTGAACGAGTTTTTCTCTGTCCTTTTCTTTTCTTTTTTCTTTTTTTTAAATATTTGATAAATTAGAAAAAAAAAAATAGAAACAGAAACAAGAATGGGAAATGAAGAGAGAGAAAAAGAGAGAAAAAAAAAGAAAACAAAAATGGAGATCGATCGAAGAAAGTAGACTTTGAATTCTCTGTTATTTACGAGCAATTGGATGCAATGATCCTCGAGCGTTCTAAGATCAAAGTTGTGCTGTTTCTCTAATGCGGGCAAAAAATGATGGCTCGTTTGAAATTTTTCTTCGCAATGAAGGTCTCTCCGCGATACGAAAAGTGGCTCGTCGCGGTTTATGCATTATACATGTGCGTGCTTATAAACACGTAGACATTATACATACATGTATTATTTGCGTACGCACGCATGCGCGCATATACACACACGCACACGCACATATAGATACACATAGAGACACGTAACATACGTATACATACGTATACATACGTATAAACATATACGAAGATGTCTGGCCTCACGAACTCATCTTGCTAATGCGTCTTTGTACGACGCATTGCGTTTATTACCGAAGTATACAAGAGGACGAGAGCCAAGGACGATCATCTCTATTATATTTTTCTAAATCTATCGTTCCTCCTCCCTCTTTCTGTCTCTTAAAAAAAAAAAAAAAAAAAAAAAAAAAACATTCGAGTTATCGAATTACATGGAATCGTTTATTGGCTTTCGTTGGCTTTCATTTTCGTCGCATTTCTTTTTTCTCGTTAAATATCATCACACCTTTTACTTCGGGAAGAAAAAGTGACATGGTGTACCGAAAGAAGAGAGAGAGAGAGTAAAGGAGAGAAAGAGAAAGAGAGAGAGAGAGAAGAGAAATCGTAATTATCGTGCATCCACGAGGCAAGATTGCACGTCTTAGTCGTTAACTTTCGACGACACTTAAAAAGAGCTAGGTATATTACCTTAAAGAGAAAAAAAGAAGGAGATAAAGATAGAAATAGAAGAAGAAGAAGAAGAAGAAGAGTTGGAGAGATCGGAGAGTTGATGCAGGGATAGATAAGAACGATTTCCAAGGTGGCACGTTATCAAAGACACGGATCTCTGTTGCGTGTTGGCTGTTCTATCCATATCCCAATCGGCTATTCGGCCTCTCGACAAACGAATCGTCGATTTCACGAAAGCCGAACTCTCGGGGTTTGCGGAAAACGAATGAGAGAGAACGAAGATGAAGAGAGAGAAAGATCGAGAGAGAGAGACACTCAGAAACAGATAGAGAAACAGAGATAAACGAGTAGAAGAAGGGGAAGAAATCAAAGCGGAGCATCGCGAGGTTACGAGTGATAGCAAAATCGTCTTCCTTTTGCTCGACTATTCGCTATCTCTCTTTCTCCTTCTCTCTCTCTCTTTCCCTCTCAATTTTATCTGCAATTCGTGCTATGGGTATATAAGGACCGACAGGCATTCTGTGCACTTAGCACGTTCGATATCACGATCGTTCAGCATCAAATTATCCCTACGTTGGCCAATAAGAAGAGAGAAATAAAGAGATAGAGATATGGGTAAGAAAGGATCCTTGTTGGTGCTGGTGTGCGTAGTCCTTTTCGTTTATTTGTGCGAGACGAGTGCGTATCCTTTGGAAGAAGCTGGGGAAGAGATCGTAGCAACGAATAGACAAGTCAGGGCGAATAAAGTAAAGGATGATTCTAACAGCGATTCGTCCAGTTCAGAAGAGAAGACGGTCGTCGTTGATCCTGGTAAAGTTACGAGGTCGCTTACGGAGGATGTAAGCTCGGAATCGTCGGAGGAAGAGAAAACTAATACCAAAACGGGTAGGATGGTTTTGGAGAGACAAGTGCGTTCTTCTAAGAGAAGGAAAGACAAAAAGGACAACGACGATGACGACGACGACGACGATGATGACGATAAAGACGATAGTAGTAGTAGCAGTAGTAGCAGCAGCAGTAGCAGTAGCAGCAGTAGTAGCTCATCCAGTGACGATGATGACAAGGATAAGGATAAAGACGATGACGATAACAGTGACGATGACAACGATAAGAAACGCAGGAAATCGAGAAAGAAGAAGAGGAAAGATTGCGACGACGACGACGACGATGACGATGACGACGATGACGATAATAATCATCGAAAACATAGAAGAGAAGTATCTCTTAAAACGATGGCGGAGAAGGACAAATCTTTACTACTCGATATGGGAAAAGTATTCTCTTTGGAATCGTCATCGAAGCATCGTCGGGTGGCTCGATTTTCAAGGAAAACGAAGAAGAAGCTCAACGGTTGCAATCCTAACACCATCTTACACGAGAAGAATACAAAATTGCAAGAGAGTACGAGCACGAGTTTACCGTATATCGTTTAATATCTTACGATGTAAAATACGATATCAGAGGGATATCTCTTTCTGGCAAAAGTCTTATCGAAAAGTGGAAATTGATAAAGAAATAAAACGAAAAGGGCTTCTATCCTTCCACAAGATTTTTCCCTCTATTTTTACATTTTCGGTCATCATACCGATCTAAAACGAGCGGGTCTTCCGTTCCGAGAAATATCTTGGACGTACTTACGCGCTTGGCATTCTTGAAGCGTTCTCCTTTCGCCTCGCCGTGAAAGTGGCTGCCGTATTTTTCGCGTTTATGTCCACGTCGACGATCCAATCGGGGCTGCTGGATGAGGCATCGAGGATTTTCACACCGGACTTTACTCGTGCTCTAAAACAAAGAAGACGATATATATATATATTTATATATATTTATATATATATATATATATATATATATATATATACATATATAAATATCATAATCGATATATATATAGAGTCACTATCCACATCTGCAATTATAATTTCTATCTTTTACCGTTCGGCACTATCCGGAATAATACAAATTTTATCGTCAGCGATAAACTTCAACATTTTAAAAGCTTATGAACGAGAACGAACGATATATTATCGTTATCATACCGCAGAATTAATTTTGTTAATATTTCTTCTTTCTTTCGTTGGGAATCATAAAAAAAAAAGAAATAATGGTGAGTATATCAACTTTATTATTTCATTATTGAATTTGTTTGTTATAATTCTCTCTCTCTCTCTCTCTCTCTCTCTCTCTCTCTCTCTCTCTCTCTCTCTCTCTCTCTCTCTCTCTCTCTCTCTCTCTCTCCCCCCGTTTAGTTTTATTCAAGATCAAAAGAGAATATATCTATCAACCGTGCTTGTCTGCATATTTTTCAATCTCTTTTCGTTCGCCAGTGCAACGAATAATACGATTTTTCGAAGAATCGTTTGCGATGACGTTTAAAATTTTTAAATCCTACGAACGAGAACGAACGAGACGTTATCCTCGTTATTCCGCTAACAGAGCTAATTTTTGTAAATTCGCTTTGTTGAGAATCATAAAAAAAAAAAAAATAAAACAGAAAGGAAGAAAGAAAGAAAGAAAGAAAGAGAAAAAAAAAGGAACAATGAAAAGTATATTAACTTTATTATTTCGTTATCGAATTTCTTTATTATAAATTCTCTCTGTTTAGCTCTTCATTCAAGATCATTAAAAAGTACGAATTTCTTTTTTTCTGCTCTTTTTCATTTTCTTTCTTTCCTTTTTTTTCTTCTTTCCCTCTCTCTCTCTCTCTCTCTCTCTCTCTCTCTCTCTCTCTTTATGAAAAAAGAGAGCAACGAGCTCACTCGTTCGCTCATAATGGTACTCGTCGTCGATTTCGTTTAAACGGTGCATAGATGGACGCGAATCATTAAAGAGATGCAGGGTGTTTTTAACGACGCGTATCCCTTTTAAGGGTCGCAGTCTTTTTGCCGAATGCATTTGCATACGTAAAAACGATTATCCGGCACGCCTTGGCGCTGCGACGGCAACGCGTTGGAATAATGCGATTACAACCCTCATCAACGTTTCTACCCTCCACACCTCGTCCAATTATCCCTCTCGATTCCCAGCCGAGCGTTATCTTTGCAATGCCCGAGTACGTATTGGATTTCCGGCCGATCGCCGCAAACGCGATGTGGCACGGCACAGTACGGCACAGTACGGCACAGTACGGCATAGCAGAGTACAGTACGGCATGGTATGGCACAACACGAAAGTATTTTTGTGATGTGTTCGTTTGGATATCGGCTTGGCCAGTGGTTATTGCAATAATATCGCGGTTCTTCGCATTGCAATTTCGTTCGGCAAAGTGCTGCTTCTAGAATACTAGGAAAATACTCTGACCATGCTTTTTAATATTGCTTCGATGCGTATTGCTAAGTACCTTTCCATCCACAGTTTTGTTACTCTTACTCTCTTTCTCTCTCTTTTTCTTTGTTTTTCTTTCGTTCTCTCTTTTTCCGTTCATGAAAAATTTTTAGAAATACCAACCGCGGGGGACGTACGAGGGAAAAATTTTGTTCGGAAGTAAAGGAATCAACTTGAAATTCCCTCCGAGCGATTTATTACCATGGTATTTCGTTCTTTCTCTCTTTCTCTCTCTCTCTCTCTCTCTCTCTCTCTCTCTATCTCTCTCTGTCCAATTACGAATACATCGCAGTATGCGAAAACACGATAATTAAAGACTCGCGTAAAAGTTAACTCGGACTAATGGAGGTAGCAAATAACTTTTTCGTCCGTTCATTTTGTATGAAGAAAAAAAAAAAGAAAGGAAAAAAAATAAATAGAAAAAAGAACACAAATATCAAAAAAAAAAAGAGAGAGAGAGAAGAAGAGGGGAAAGAGAGAAAAAAATCCTCAGCGCGTTACAGAGCTTTAGCCGGCGAAATCAAAATTTGTAATTTTGTTTACCCAACGCGAACGATCATATCTTTAACTAATTTTTCGTAATTAAATATACATCCCCCCGGTAGCTCCTCTTTCCAACATTTCCAACATTTTAAAGATTACCCCTGGTAATTCCAATTTCAATTTCAATCTCGCAGTTGTTTCTGGCTTTTTAATCCACCCGAACATCATTTTTAAAAAGGAGGAATTTTGGAAATGGAGTAAGATTAAATCCGTATCAATTTGAAAAAAAAAGAAGAAACAGGAGGACGAAAGAGGTTGTATAACTTTGAACTACGGTAAGAGTTGTTAGACTTTTACTTCCCAGGAGCATAACGAACGCGTTATGGATCACGGTCTCAGTGAGAGTCAAGTGGTACTCTTTTAGGAAGTGAGAGCTTTTAACCCTTTCACAGTCCGATGTTCCATCTTTTGCACCCATTCCACTATTAAGATATATTCCGAGAATTTATGTTGTAAGAGAATCTTATTCCTCCTTTCTCTGGTCTCTGGTTAGTTGTGTCTCGTCAGAGGAATAGACTAATATAATCTTATCTCTCTCTCTCTCTCTCTCTCTTTTTCTCTTTTTCTTTCTTTCTGATTTATCTCGATCGCGTAACTCGATCGTCTCTACGTACACCTGGGAGAATGCGTGGGATATCTATTAATAAATCCGCGTTGAAAAGTTCGAGAAGTATGAAAGCTATCGAAAGGTGAAAGGTACAAGAAGAAGAAGAAGAAGAAGAAAGAAAGAAAGAAAGAAAAGAAGAATGAAAAGAAGAAGAACAAACATAGATATAAATTATATGCATGACGTGAGAAAGAAAAAGAAATGGAGCCAGAGGAATATCTTAGAAGAGGGCGTTAACGAAAGGTAGAGCTACTTTCGAACAGTTACTTACAGAAAACTTCCAAAAGTCTTTCAGGTGTCTTTCACCAAGGTACCTACGTATGTACGTACCTGCTACTTGCAAGATTTGCGGGAGTACTTTTCTCATATCACTGAGTTGGAACAAAGAACTAGAGAAAAAAAGAAAAAGGAATAAAAGAAGAAAAGAGAAGGAAAAAAAAAAGAAAAGAAAAAAAAAGTCGCTCTCGATATTCCTCTTTTAAGGAAGGTTAGTCGAGAAAGCTCGAAAGGTCGAATTATCGAGTTCGAGTGTGATTCTCATAGTTGAAGAAGAAAAAAAAGGAAAGAAAGATAGGGAAAAAAGTAAAAGAAAAGGAACAAAAAAAAAAGAAAAAAGAAAAAGAAATCGCAAATGGCTTTATTTCTATCGATCTAATTTTTGCAATTTTAAAAGAACGCATTCTCTCTCTCTCTCTCTCTCTCTCTCTTATTCGCAAAGCAAGGAAATATATGATCGTCTTGAATCGTTCGTTCGAGGCTCGAGGCTGAGCCTTCTGAGGAACTTACGCTCCAATTCGCGCGAGCCGGGTCACGGGGTCGTTATTACACGCGAGCTTACGAATGTGAGGAAGGCGGAAGAGAGTAGGAACAACGCGTCTATGCGACGCCAACGATAGTAACTATCTCTCTAAGAGAAGAGAGTCGTGGATCCAAAGTGACGCTGTACTCGAAGAATATTTATTTTGTGTCTTTTGATCGCGTTTTCCTCGTCGTCGACGTTATACGCCAGTTGCCGAGGAGTCAAACACATTTCCAAGATAAATTCTAGTAGTCTAGTAGAGGAAAAAAAGCGTCAAAGCGGACTACCACAGCGTTACTACATGGAAAAAGGTAAGAAATTTTTCGATCTTCTACGGTGAGAATCGTCTTGAGAAAGAGAGAGAGAGAGAGAGAGAGAGAGAGAGATAGAAATAGAGAGAGAGAGAGAGAGAGAGAGAGAGAGAGAGAGAGAGAGAGAGAAAGTTAACTTAGAATCCATTGGTTCGTGACATCGATCGCATCAAATTTTCTCTTAAAATAGCGTAGAATATTTCGTCGATTTTCCGATATTTTATTTCTACGATATACTTGTTTTTTTTTTCTATTTTGAAACAAAAGGACGCTTGACCTCTAGACGTTGGCCTCGTTACATATCATACAACTGCTATTTAAATAAATCGTTCTAATATTTAAAAATTCGATCGTATGGAAGATTTTACAAGTTTATGTTAACGAGAACGTTTAGTGATAAATAAATTTGCTGATAAATGAATTATATAACGATAATAATAATAATAATAATAATAATAATAACAACAACAACAATAATCTAAAAAGAAAAAAGAATCCTATTATCGTTCGATCCTTGAAATATCTTCAATGAGTAAACATTTATTTTCATCGTTATCCAATTTGTGAAATGTCTCGTAGACAAATTTACAAAGTTTTTCTTTGCAAATCTGAAATATGATTACTATCGATAACCGAGAATGTTATTCGATATCGCAATACTTGTAGCGGATTATTCTATGCATATCCATGGTGCTTCAACTCGGCGCATTGCGGGTTCATACTTTGTCTGCTACATTCTCGCTTAAAGTCTCGAACTCGGGCGCGACTTGCGGGCGCGAGTTTAAACTTGCGACGATTCGTTTAACAAGTACTTAATAGTTCCTTAACTATGACTTAACTTGCCCGGAAGAAAATTCCTATCGTCGGGAATAAATTAGTGCGATACGTCGTTAAGTTGTCGTTTCCCTCTCCTTTAAAAGTCAACAATACCAACGGATCTTACGAGACTTCGTACAAACTCGTTGGCCCTTCTGTCTGTGAATACAAATAAATGGTTGGTATGTAAGTAGGTAGGTAGGTAGGTAGGTAGGTAAGTAGGTAGGTATGCTAGGTAGCTACCTAGATAGATTCTATTACTTGAAAAGCTTGCTCTCGAGAGTCGAGAAAAAGGGGATCTTATATAAAATGAAATATGGAAATTCGTAATATTCTGATATCTACGCGCTAAAGGAAACGTCGAGACGATCTTTGCAAATATTACTATTGACTACTCGACTTACATCGATATCTTTTATTAATTCCTACCGTCTTAAGAATCTATCGAATTAATTAACGAACGCGATCGTCAAACTGTCTGTAAGTATAATCTACTAACTTTAAATAATTCATCGAGATCGACGTCGGAAATCGAATCGGTCGATCGATCGATAAGTCCTTCTGATTCGATTATTCCAGATTTCAAGTTATAACCAAGTAAATTAATTAATGCGATTTATTAATTTTACGAGGTCCAACGAATTAAAGGGTAAATTCGTTTAAATGGAAATAATGATTCTTGATTGAGTGTGTTCTGTTACCAAATGGTAAACCGGAAGAGAGAAAGGGATGGATGACAGGGGGGTGAAGGTAGATAGATAGATAGAGAAAGAGAGAGAGAGAGAGAGAGAGAGAGGAAATTCGATAAATGCTATCGGATCGTTTGTTTTAAAAGTTCCTTTGATTTATCGAGAATGCTAAGGGATAATTTACGAACCGATATCTATTGTATGATCGAGAACGAACGAAAGCGATAACTTGGTAAATTTACGAGGATCCCTCTAGGATTCTCATATCTTTTCTTCGTAGATAATAAAATAGAAATTGCGTAGGACAAAACTGTTCGTTAGGGAAGTGGCCTTAATTTTTCTTTAAAAAGTAGCTTACGAATAATAAAATGTCACGCATAGAGTACCGGCGTGAAAAGGGTAAACGGTTCTCGCATTGTCGTCTGTAGAAAGTCGTCGTGTGTACGCGGTTAACGCGGGAAACGGCTAATGCGGTATTATGTTCGAGGGGGATAAAGAAATGAATGGCTGCGGTGCGGTATTAGGGGTGCGGAGAAAACGAGAGGGAGGAGAGGAAAAAAAAAAGAAAAGAAAAAAGAAAATAAAGAAAGGAAGAACGGGGTTGCGACGTTAAATGGAGCTCGAGCGGGACTAAACCAGGTTTTCTCTCTTTCTCTCTCTCTCTCTCTTTCTTTCTTTTTCTCTTTCTCTCAATGGGGCTGCGTTTGCTAGGCAATTACAACATTCGGATTGAGTTATTTCCGGCTAGCCTGTTGGTCCCATTTACATAGAGATCACTCGAATGATCAAACTGCCCACTACTACGTAATGTTCGAAATATCTTTGTGGTCATACATATATATGTGTGTATACATATATATTGCATATATATATATATATATATATATATATATATACACATCTTTGTGTCTCTAGCTTTTTCTATTTTTTATTTTTGTACTCTTTTTTAAAGATGATCCGATGCAAAAATTACGAAAATGATTTTAACTTCCGATGACCTCGCTTGACCTTTTCTCCTCCACCTCTGGCTGTCTGTCTACGTAACCGATAACGTTGCGTTCGCTTATCCATCGTGGTATCGCCATTGAAACGGGTCACGTCAAACTGTTCCGAAGTCGATGACAACGGCAAAGAAGAAGAAGAAGAAGAAGAAGAAGAAGAAGAAGAAAAAGAAGAAGAAGAAGAAGAAGAAGAAGAAGAAGAAGAAAAAGAAGAAGACGACTACGACTACGACTACGTCACTTTTCCTAACCGGATGTTGCGTTTCTCACGCGGATTGGTAGAAATGCAGATAGCATTAGACGTTGTAAACGTGGTACAGGCGCTGTCTCGTACGAAGCTGCCTCTTTCCTTTCTCGGGACTTATCGATTTCTTAACGAGTGAAACGTTAACAGTACTTACTTACACAAATACTGATTTAATGATTTATCCGATTAGAAAATTTCTTTTCGCTTTTGTAATCTTCCTATTAGGTAATCGTATAAATCGATAAACGGTGAGAGAAAGAGAAATGAAAGAAAAAAGAGAAAGAGAGAAAGAAAAACGTGGTAGAAACGTTTCAGAAATATTACTTATATATCTACACGTTGCAGGTGCTCAAGCTTAACGCAGAATCTTGGAAGACGAAGAACGGCAAGTGCTTCAGGGAACGTGACGGAACGAAGCGAGTTTCTTGAGAAATACGCACGACGTGAGATCTGTGAACGCTACTCGAACGAACGAACTCTCGGTCTAGGACCGCAATGATTTTTATCCAAATAAAAATGAGGAGAATCAGGAGAACGGAGCGTATCAGGAAGGAGAAAAAGAAAAGTCACTTGGCTGTATTCGCGGGAGTTGAGGAATTACAATGTAAAGTCGACTCGAGAGATATTCTTCCTCTATCTCTCTCTCTCTTTCTTTTTATATATATATATATATATATATATATATATATCTTGCTTTCTTTTTAAAATGGAAGGAACCTCGATATTTTGCCTTTAAATTCTTACTACGGTATTTATAATTTACGACTTTAGAAAAGCACCTTACAGAATGAGAGTTGCTCGTTTAAGGATCGTAAAAAGGGAAGAAATTTTGTTGTAAGCACTCTACATTTCTTCTTTCTAGCAACGTTTTTAACATTACACAAATTTTCTAGTAAAAGAGTGAGTGAGTATGTGTGAGAAAAAGAGAGAGAGAGAGAGAAAGAGAGAAAGATAAATAGAGAGAGAGAGAGAGAGAGAGAGAGAAAAAGAGACGAACATACCTGAGATAAACGGCTATGACCAAAGGTGGGCGTTCCTGTCTGAGATCTGTCAGCTTGGCCGGATGTAGGAAGGCCGGAACGTGTAGCCTCGATCTGGGATATAACGGGCCGTGAGGTACGAGTAGCGTGAGAGAATCGTCGGCCTTGAGCTCCTTGTAGGCCGCACGATTGGGCGCAAGGGGCACTTGGCCGAGTGGCGTCACTGGTTGAATTTGCACTCTTGGCCGGCAGAAAGCTGCCCCTCCGTCTGAATTACCAGAGGCAACGTCCTCGGTACGTGGTTCCAGTACGGAGTAAGCGACCTGGACGAGCCTCGGCAAACTCTTGGCGACCTTGACACGTCCGGAAGCATCAGGAGGAGGTAGAGGAGCCCACCAATCTGCTGGTATCGTAATTTGGGCCAAGCAAACGCCGTTCTCGCCATCTGGACTACACGCTGCTGTTAAGGCAGAGTTTGTTGATGTTGAGGACGATGAGGAGGACGACGAAGATGACGATGACGATGACGATGATGACGATGTTGAAGAACTCGAGGAGCTAGAATATTCTCTTCTTCCGTTATTATTCAAACTTCTCAACGGTGTCGCCAGACTAGCGTGGAGAACAACGCAAACCCTCTGATGACGAGCAAGGAGTAATTGTCTTCTACCACCGGCTTCGCTTCCAGCGTGGAATAAAACCCGAAGGACTGGAGAATCCCTAGGCACGCTATTACCAACTAAATGTGCGGACATGTCCAAATGTCTAGCACCCAATTCCTGAGCGTCCATTATCGTCGCGGCTGTTAAATTGCGTCTGGTCTCCGGTCCTGGTAGAGCATCCAATGGATCGGGTACGATATAACGGGCTGGTACCGTCTGCTTCGTACTGAAAGGACCATAGCTCGCTCTAACTGACACTGGTTCGCTCGTTTGAAAGACGGTGAACTTGTCTATTGATAAAACCGAGCCTGGTGGCGGTGAAGGTACCGAACCAGCACTGTTCGATGCCGATACGCTTGTACCTGTACCCGTAGATGATGCAGCTATCGCTGGTATCGTATCCGTTCGAGATGGGTAATATGGTCTTGGTGTGTGTTTCAAAAAGAATCCGCCATCTTTGTTCTCAAAATGGACCTCCACCGATGCCGCAACATCTGCAATGATAAAAGCCATGTCCCCTATATTAAAAATTTCCAACGGTATTATTTTATATTCGTTTTCGTTTTAGTTTTCGTTTTAGTTTTCGTTCATTCCGTACCCTCGATTCAATTTTATCTATTTACATTTATGTATTTAGATGTAACATGATTGATGATGAAAAAGCATGAGTAGTATCTACCGCATCCTACGTTGGTAAGGTTCTACGAATAAGGGTTAAATTTGCATTCCGAGAAGAACGATGTTCAGGATCAAGGGGTTATACATCGAGACGCTGTTCTTGTAAACCAAGCGCATCAGCAATTTCGTTCCGCTTCGGCAGACATTTAGAAATGCTTTTCCGCTTTCGTGAATATTGATTCTCAGACACGGAGATATAGATCATCGAAATAAACTATTCTGAATAATGATTTTCATTGAAATTTTATGGATCACGGTTATATCCGTTATTCGTTTATACATTAATCGCGTGTTAACAATTTTCTATCTTCTTCTTATATAAATCATTATATGATCTCAAAGGAAATATTTCTCTGTCAAGTTTTACGATTTTAGTAGAACTGGAGTTCGGTCTCGTAAAATTTTTCATTTTCAGCAGCCGCAATAAAGGTATCACGTTGGTCTCGCTGTAAGCTTCCTCGCTCAACTGCGGAGGTAGCAAGAGAGGGAGAGAGAGAGAGAGAGAGAAAGAGAGAGAGAGAGAGAGAGAGATATTGAATTCGAAACTTAAGCTTCATCGTGCTCTAGCGACTCGATTAATCTTAAGACACGTGTGCCTGAAATGTAACTATACCTAAGCTTTGAAAAGAAATACGGGTCTATTCATAGTACGCTTAGTAGTGACCGGAACCTAGTTCCTGACTTATAACTAACGATCGATCCGAGAAGATTGCCTTGTTCGATCGATGCACATCGATCTATACGATAGTTAGATACTTTATTATAGGGGAAAAAAAAAAAAGAAAAAAAATGAAAACGAAGAATAAAAGAGAAGATAGACGTAGCACGAATTTTACGATGTTTTACAAACAGAAGCGACATTTCTTAAAAGCTCTTACATATCTTTTCCAATATAAATTCATTTATCTGTCAAAATGGAATATAATTTCGTTTATCTTATACGAAAATATAATAAATAAATATATGGAAGAAAACCGCCGAATGAAAAGCCGACTCGTGTTACGTTCGCCGCAAATTCGATACCTTCGTATAGGATACTTGAAAATCTCGTGGTATGTAGTATCGGAAGGGTTCGAAACACGGGTGCCTTTAGCGGCCCGTAATTCTCGTACGGTCCCGAGAATTCAGCCCTTGAATATAAACGACGTTAGTGCCGTTCTGTTAACGGGTCTTATAGGTGCCCCGTGGCGCTTACATCGTGCGACGTTGGCAAACTTGTTGGCGGTTCTGAATAGAGATTACACCATAATAGCGTAGAGTCTACCACCCCTTTGGATCATAGTGTCCACGCGAAGCCCTCGGCTTTGACAAGCAATTTCTCCGGATTTGCCCTGACACCGAGGAGTGTTACGTACCTAGTTGAAACATATACTCTAATTATGCGATCGGTAGTTAAACGATAACCAAGAACAAACATATATTGTATTTCTTGGATTCTATTATTTATACTAAAACAATACAATTCCCCACTTCTCTCTCTCTCTCTCTCTGTCTCTCTCTCTTTCTCTCTTTCTCTTTTGTACACGATCATTAATAATTTGTTTGAAACGTATCGTAACTTCATTGTGTTTACGGTGAATAGATATGCATACTGTTCGTTGTTTGTTACACCTAATCCTATGAAATACATAATTCGCGAAACTTTGGACGAAATCGTTCGAGCCATCCACCTCTGGGGGCTTTCGAAATCGTTACGGAACAATATGCTTGATAGCCGCGCCTTTTGTGTTAAAAAGTTTTGCATCCAGTAACTTCTTCCTTTCTCTCTCTCCCTCACTCTCTCTCTCGTTCTCCTTCTTCTAGCAAACTTTCCCCTATATACTGGATATTCATTTCGCATAACAAAGTTTCCAGTAGATACGCTCCGAAGGGGAGACACTTTCTTCTTCCTTCTTACATTTCTCCCACCGAAAGTAGCAAGTTTATCGACTCGAGATTTCTGTTATACAAGTGTGCAAATGTTCGTAACGTTGCTGCCTACCTCCACTCTCTCTCTCTCTCTCTCCACTCTTCGCCCTCAATCCTTCCTTAGATCGATATATCGATAATAATAAATTCCTCGATACATCGTCGACATATATATATATATATATATATATATATATATATATCCTGTCGACAGATTTTTACGAACGATAAATAAAAATCTTTTTTATTTTTTTTTGTCGAGGATAATCCGAGGACAAAAAAGAAAGTATTACGCGACGATCAGGACTGGGGTGGGGTGAGGGAGGGTGAGAAGGAAGAAGAGGGAGGGAGCGGGTCACGACCGAACGTTCTACTTTCATTAATTCCAAACGACGACATTTAATTACAACGTGTATAACGTGACAAATTCTGTTACGACATCTGCACGTCGTCGCGGCATTTAATCATCATCGCCAGGGCGTACTTTAAACAGCGTTGGAATGCGAATAAAACGAACAACCTCGTGCATCCTCGCGTAACGAGACTTCTGGAATTAAAGGTTGTGAAAGAGTTCGAAGAAACGAAAAAAAAAAAGAAAAAAAAGAAAGAAAGAAAGAAAGAAAGAAAGAAAGAAAGAAAGAAAGTTCGGCAAAAGTTCGTGCCAATCATTATTAGCTCGTGCTTTCTTCCGTCCGAAAAATGAGCGCCGACGTTCGAATCGCTATTTATCTTGGAACCTTCGAGACCAGAGCTTTCCAAAGGAATGATTAATTCTGAAAAAAGTCGACAGCGTCGGGACGATCTTTCTTCTCGAGTTTAAAAAATCGTCAACGTCCGGTTAACGTTTAGGGTGTATGTTAGTCGTCTTGTTAGTTGAAGTATAATTTAAAGAATTAAATGTTTGTTTATTTATATAATATATATATATATATTTCTCTATCCATCTCTCTCTCTCTCTCTTTCTCTCTCTGTAAAGGTATTTATTTATTTCCCTCTCTCTCTCTCTATGTCTCTATCTCTACACATATAAATAAATATTTCTATTTCTTTTTCTCACTCTCACGTTCTCTTCCAAGACGATACAAAGGTTGTACGTCGCAATGTTAGAACATTCGGTTTGAA
Source organism: Vespula vulgaris (assembly GCF_905475345.1). Classification (NCBI taxonomy): domain Eukaryota; kingdom Metazoa; phylum Arthropoda; class Insecta; order Hymenoptera; family Vespidae; genus Vespula; species Vespula vulgaris. The sequence continues at coordinate 1,575,681 of NC_066607.1, forward strand.
AGAGCCATGGAAAACAGTGTCCCTCTTGGTAGGAAAGTTTGCGAAGGTAGGTAAGTACGTACCTCTTTGCGAGTTTAAACTTGGAAGATGCAAAGGTGAGAAAAGAGGAGTAGGAGATAGAGAGGAGTAAGAGGAGAGGACCAGTTGTAAATCGGCATGAGGAACGGCAAGGTATGGTGAGAGGCTCCGCTCGAATCGAACATAAATTTTATCGTAAATCCCCGAGTAAGCGCCAGCTGCCCACGCTCGCCTTCACGTAAAATGGTGGTGGAAAACGCGAGAAAAGAAGGACCGTGAAACACCCCCTCTCGTCCTCCTTTTCTCCTACTTCTCCCTTTTTGCCATGGCTTATCCTACTCCACGCCACTTATTTTACTCTTTACTTCCTCTTTTTCTATCCTTCTCCTTTCTATCCTTTCTACTTCTTCATCCTCCTTAACTCCTTTTTCTCCCGGCCTTGCGAATCTATTTGCATAATAAGCAGCGGCTAGATAATTCTTCGATCCGTTTGAGTAATTGAATAATTTTTAACAACCCCTTTTACATTCTCGCACCTTTACACTTCTTGTATGAGTATGTATGTGTGTGTGTATATATAATATATATGTATAATAAAAATGTGTATGCATATAATAAATAAAAAAATATATATATAATGGAACAAAAATATATATTTTTATCTAGTGTATATATGTATATGCATATATATATAAATATATATATATTTGCATGTAAATGTACTCTAAATGAAAAATATATATATATATATATATATATATATATATATATATATGATAATTGTCGTCGTACGTGCCCTCGAACATTCTCACAAATATTATTAGACGCATCGTAATGAGTAATTCTTCGTAGTACCTAAAATTTTGTCTCATAAACGAGAAAAAGAAAAACAAAATTTGAGAAAAAATCATAAAAAAAGAAAGTTCATTCGACCAACGGTGCGTAAATTATAATGATGTTAAACGGGCGGGCATTTTTTTTTGTTCTTTTTTCTTTTTCTCTCCCATTCGTTCCCTTTCCACTCCCATTGCCCACCACTCCACCTTTCCACCCTTTTTCTCGTTAGCATAGTTTTTCACGCGAGTAACCGCAACATTTCGATGCTTTTTCGGCTCATGCATTATTCCAATTCCCGACTACATTTAATCTTCTTTAGGTGAAAACGGTAAGAACGAGTTATACGTCGAAAAAGAAAAAAAAAAGAAAGAAAAAAAAGGGAGAGAAAGAAAAAGAAAAAAGAGAAAAAAGATTGTATCACTCAACGACGACTACGAATGTCGGCAATCTTGAAAATTCATGAAGTCTTTCGTTATTATCTCATCGCAATAGATGCTTGACGAACGAACGATCATCTTTCTACCATATTGATAATGGCACATTAAAGCAAACGCAAAAAAAGAAAAAAGAAAAAAAAAAAGAAAAAGATAACAAAATATCAGCATTAATTATTTCTCCCTGTTGTGCCATTTAATTACTTTTATTTCCTCTTTGCGTACATAATGAATTGTGATTGCGCGTACGTACGTATATACATACAGACATACATACATACATACAATATATATAGATATGCATATATATATATATAGAAATATATTTAGAACATGCGACCGTACGGAATCTGAATAATCGTCCGACAGGACAAATCGTTAATAGACCATGAATAGTAAACGAGTTGACCGCGTAAAAAGGCGCGACGTCGTTCTGACGCGTGAGCTCGTAAATGAAATGGAGCTCACCGGCACGATAATATTTTATTAAAGCGTGGCATATATCAAGTTCGAACATGGACTTGTTCGACGGACAAGAGGAAAATGAAAAATCGAAAGGAAGAGGAAAGAAAAGAAAAAAAAATTAAACAAATTATTAAAAAGAAAAAAAAGGAAAAAGAAAAGATCAATGAATAAATAAACAAACAAGAGACACAAAATGAAAAGGAACAAAAAAAAATGTTCTCGGTGATGGTTTTCAAGAGCGTAATCCATTTGTTGTCCTTCTTTATCCCTCCCTCTCCCTCTCTCTCTCTCTCTCTCTCTGTTTTGCCCTCTTTATCTCTTGCTTGCTCTTCGATAGATAGAACTACTCGCTTATGGCCAAACGCGTTCAGTTGTGAGAACGCGCGAATCCGATCGGATTGACGTCGTTGATATCGTGGAACATCGTCGTTTTGGCATATAGAGGCACGTCGAACCACTGATACCTCTTCGTTTGGCTCTCGTCCAGCTCGTACTCCAAACACCGTCTAGGATAACTGCCAAGGGTCGTTAGCACGTCGTCCTTTAAACTCTCTCTCTCTCTCTCTCTTCCTCTCTCAAGTTATCGTAGAGATTCTCTCTCTCTCTCTCTTTCTCTCTGTTTCACTGCCTCTATTTCTGTACAGTTTCGCGCAGCACACCGTGTCCTTGAAAGGACACCCTACCCTTCTCATAATCTCCTTCTCGTGGCTTATCCAGACATTATCGAGGAGATATCCGCACAAGCTCGTTCTATTACATAGGCCACTACAAAAGATCAACGCGATACTTTCAAGAAGATTATTTCCGCAGAATGTTTTGGCAAAGAACTCTTACGGCCTTTGGTTTTCTTACTTAGACAGAGTTAGTTTTGTCCTTGCGATATTACTTCCGAAGAAGAATGTCGCACGTTAAAAGACGCGTTATCGCGACAGGAAAATTTTCCGGTTTGGTAGTTTCGTGACAATGGTGCCGTCGAAAAAGCTCGTTGAGCCTTGCGAATGAGAAGGAGAGAGAGAAACAGAGAGATAGAGAGACAGAGAGAAAGAGAGAAAGAACTTATATATAGATATATATATATATACTAGGTCCATTCAAGCTCTAAGGTCTCCCAATTTTTTTTTCCTTTTTTTCCTGAAAAACTACTTACACAAGAAAGTTGAAATCGTTGTCACTTAATTCTTAACATAGTCATTCTAGTACATCTAGACATTTTTTAGAAACGCCGACGTTAACGATTTCTTAGGGATCTGTTACATTTGCTGAAGAATCCTTGATGCAAGAATGACGCGACTGAAATAAAGAGGAATGAACGGACGTACCGAGAATGTCCTTTGGAGTTGATAAAAAGAAAGATCATCGTTCATTGTGTTTCAAAAAGTATTCTACTAGAATGTCGGGATGCATTTCACGAAGATGTTTCATGGACGATATGTTTCTTTCGAGAAATGTTTCCAATAAGAAGAACCCCGTCAGAAATAGTGTGCTCTTCCATCAAGACAATGTGTTACTGCTCATCGGGTGGCCTATGAGATTTCTTCACGACGACAACGTCAAAGTGATTCCTCGTGTTTCTTACTCGACTGACCATGCACCTATCACCGATTTTCCAACGTTGAACGTTGAAGGACACTCTCCGTGTGGTCGCTGTTCTTCATTTCCCAGTCTACCGTACAGTACACAGTTCCTTGCATCGAGAAGCATTTCTCAGTTGGTAAAACAGATCCCTGAAGAATCGTTAACAACGACATATGGGATCATGGCGTCGAAACGTTTTCAAAAATGGCTACCTAACCTATATACAGGGATAAATATCTTGAGTTTCAGTTTTCTAATGGAAAAATCTTTTTTCTTTCTTTTTTTTTCGCAAAAAAAGAATCACTTAATCGCATTAAAGTACCTTAGAAATTCAATGGATAGTATGAACATACTATGTATATGTCTGTTAAATAAAAGCGAACTTACTTCGCATAACGTTTGCAGTTTACAATTGGATAGTCCTCGCGGAAACACTTCGTGTCCAAAACATTGAAGTAGAGGAACCCGATCTTACTAGCAATTTTGTCACCCGAACGCTGGAGGCAGTCATAGAACTTCTCGTCGCAGGAACAATGCAACCTTACGCCACCGTCGTTGGTCACCGGAGGAACGGTGAAGGGTTAAATTATTGAATATCGATAAAGGGAGGACTTGGAATACGCGCGACAACCTCTCATATCCCGTGGGAGAACAGTAAGTAGATCCCAAAAGATTATCTTTCGTCACGCGAAACTCGCTTTTGATACTATCATATATATATATACACACACACATATATATATGTATATATATATATATAAAATATCGTACCAACGCTCGTGTCAATTTACGATAGAATATGTTGAATTTTAATAACGTATTTAATAATAATAATAATAATAATAATAATAATAATAATAATAATAATAGTAATAATAATAATAGTAATAATAATAATAATAATAATAATAATAATAATAATAAAAGAAGTCGTCCGTTATTGGCCAGCATAAATTTGTTAAATAAATCCTTATAAATTTCACATTCTCTTATTCCGACATATATAACATGCTATATTATAAATTTATTTATTTCAGTAGATTAAATATTATATGGATTTACGTATCTATATATTTGTTAGACCCATCAAAACTGTCGTTATTCGAAGAAGGAAAGGAAAAATCGGAAATAATCAGAAAATCAATGGCCGACTATAATAAATGTTGAAGCAAACGTAGCTAATCACGATGTAATGGCCAATAACTTTTGGCTTCTCTACCGGGGCCGAAAAAGAGGACAAAAACAGAAGGACTAAAAAAAAAAGGAATTAAAAAAGATTAATCCTTTGTTTATGACACTCAAATTGTATCTGCTAGCGATCACTATGCCCGAGTTTCATTGCGATTCATTTATTCCAGTTCGTTGGAACGAACTAATAAACGATGCAACGTAGACGACACGTCGCTGCGTCTGCACGCGTGTAAACGACACGCGTAATGATGACACGAGCGGTAGAATATGGAAGCAATAAAAGTAACGTCGCTCGATAATCCACGGGATGTGTGGACGACAAGCAAACAATATAGTGGATACGTATAGTACGTATACGTGTTAAACTCGTTAATCAATCATTAATACATTTTTTAAGAAAGTACAAATAAAAATTACTCGTTCGAATATGATCAGAATCATAAGTACGAAAGAAGAAGATTCGACGAAGAATGATCGATCGATCTATAGATCGACTTATTGTGTCTTACACGCATATACATATATAAAATATAATATATGTATCATCGATCAATATTTATATATGAGCGCGAGGTATCACGAAACAAGGAAAAAATTGATATCGTCTTGGGATAATTCGTTCGAAGAGAGAAAGAGAGAGAAAAAATAAAAAAAAAAGAAAAGAAAAGAAAAAGTGGTAAAGACGATATTTCGGATCTCATCGTTTCAATTCCTTTAAAGAAACAAAACGATACTATAGTTACGAATAAGCGCTGAAATGAAAGGCTGTTCCACCTTGTATAGATGGAAGGGTTTGTCAGATTGTGCTTGGTCATCATAGCCTCGATAATATCGTCGCAATAATCGTGCTCGCGGCAGCAAGCATCGGTCTCGGCGAATCGCCCAAGATCGTCGTAATCCGTCGCAATGTTTCCGCTTCCGCACCACTTTGTTCCTGAGGATAAAGAAAAGATAAAAGAGAAAAAGAAAAATATATCTATATATATATACATACATATATATATATATATATAGATATAGATATAAAGACGAACCGAAAGAGAGTACGAGAGAGAGAGAGAGAGAGAGAGAGAGAGAGAGAGAGAAATAAAAGGTTAAAAGAGAACAATACTGTCTTATAAAAATCGTCGTAGAGAAAGATAAATCTAGTCCTTCCAATCTCACCTGGAAAGATCAAATTCAAGGGACGACGTGTACTTTCTCGTAGATCGTTGCTGTCTGGAACTTCAATGCCGGGAAAGCCGGTTTCGATAACCCAACCGTGTATGAAAAAAAAATTAGGGAGGAAAAGAAAATATATCGGAAGGTGGATGAAATCGAAGACACGTAACATTCTCGTTCGAGCTCGTACAACTTTTCCTCTTTTTTTTTTTGTCTCTCTCTCTTCTTTTTCCTTCGAGTGAGGGGAATAAAAAAGAGATTATATATATATATATATATATACACGTGTATACGTATATATATATATATTTTTTTATACAAATAATGATACGTTACGCAGAAGTAAAAAGGTATACGAGCTTCTAGTTTATATAGATAGATCAAAGAGGATATCACCCTTCTTTTTTCTATCTCAGTACGACCCATTTTTCGTTGATCTAATCGGACGAATTGCGCGTATGCCCTACGAAATAGGCGACCGCTGTGTTAAAGCGGATATCGTCCTTCTTCCCCTTGCATCCAGTTAAAGATAGTCGAAAGATATCAGAGGAAGTCAGTATGTATATCTCGAAACCCCGTCGTTCTTGTCTTCTTCTTCTTCTTCTTCTTCTTCTTCTTCGTCGTTGTCGTTGTCGTCGTCATCGTCGTTCTACTCGTCCTCGTCGACCCTTGGGTAAAATCGACGATGTGGTAAGTAGACGTTAGTTGGAATGGGTCACGAAGCAATCCGTAGAATTTACAAACCCTCCATGTTGTGTATATGTATATATGTACGTGTGTGGGTCGACGAAAATCGATAAGCTTTCCCCTCGTTTCTTTTTCTTTTTCTCTCTCTTTCCTTCTCTCTCTCTCTCTCTCTCTCTCTTTCATATACATACAAATGCGAGCGTACGCGCACATACATCCATCTATTTATTTATCTCTCTCACTCTTCTAGTCTGTGTGTCTGGCTTTAACGACGTACGAGCATTCTGGTGCTCCAAGACTTGAAGCGAACTTCAACTACTTCGAACTAAGTTTTCGTGCAATCGAGCGAAACTGTTATATTAAAATTCCAGATCTTCACGCGAACCTTCGCTATGTTCATTGTGGTTACGTTTAGGAATGAGGATACATTAAAATCAATTTTGCGTTGGTCCACGGACCCGAAAATCCTACCGGATATCTGGATTCCAGGATACCCGAATAAATGTTTGCTTAATAATCAACGTGCATTTCATTCCGCAAGTTCTCCAATCGACGCCATCTCTGATTATTACAACGGATTATCCATTGGAAGATTATACTCATCGTTCGGTGAGAAAAATGCTTCCACATTTAATTACAATATTTTTTTCTAGTTTCTCGTAAGTTAAATTAAGATCGATCTTCTCGAATGAAAGCATGAAAGCTATGAAAGCAACGGTACGGTCGTTTAACGATCATATGAGATATCTCTGATATGAGATACTCATATGTCGAAATATATACATATTTAAGTAGGTATATATTTAGATATGTATATATTTATATATACACATAGATATGTATACCTAGTTATATATACACGTATACGCATATTACAAATATCTAACAGAAATTCTATCGCCGTTCTAACGTTCTACTAACGCGCTTATGCTACTAAAATACGCGCTCGAAAGCATTTTCGACCTCGTTTCTCCTTCGATATTACAATAAATTATCTTGCTAATTGGACGGAAGTGAGGAAATATACCCTCGAATATCACAGGAGCACTGTGAAAAATCGATGAGATTAGTTAAGTTGAAAATTGCTGAAGTAAGGCTACTGACTACAAATTAGGCTCACACTTTAAGGCTTTACCTCTTACAAAAAAGAGAGAGAGGGAGGAAGAGAGAGAAAGAGAAAGAGAGAGAGAGAGAGAGAGAGAGAGAGAGAGAGAGAATGATAAAAATAAACTTTCATCCGCGATACGCAACATTTTTTTTCGATAAGCAATAACATCTACCTTTCTCTACGAATGTTTATTACGTTTATCTAATTACACGAGATAATTGTGAACGGTAATATAAATAAAACTATTTTATTACCTGGAGAGTATTTGTTCTTTGGGGAAAAGAGAGAAGCGTAGTGGAATAACAGTGTATCGATTGAACGGAAAGGATTCAATGACGTTTTTAAGGTTTTAAGCTAGAATAGCACAATAATCTCTGATGTATTTTATTCCCAATGGAAACAGGAAAAGAAAGAAAAAACAGAGAGAAAAAGAGAGAGAAAGAAAGAGAGAGAGAGAGAGAAGAAGAAAAATGAACTGATACAATAATTAAAGGAAACCCATTCGATTTTACTTTGCATAAAATTACATAGCAGAGCGTAACGTATATATTAGAAAAGCATCTAAAGTAAGTACTTGTACATTACATTGCGATTAAAAATAATTTCACGGAATAATACGTTCTTTGTTGGAGAGAGAGAAAGAGAGAGAGAGAAAGAGAGAGAGAGAGAGAGAGAGAAGTGAAAGAAAAAAGAAAAAAAAAAGAAAAAGAAAAAAAAAACGAATAAGTGATATTACGATTCGTTAATGTATCTCCGATAGATAATATTTCGAGCAAAACAAAACGTTACGTTTTATTATGTAAAATCCGTGATAGAGTATGTATAACGTAAAACGCGGTACATAAAATCTTGGCAAATGCGATTCGATGGGATCGGTATTTGCGTCGCAAAATGGAAAATTCATTTATAGAGAAATTTAAGTTCTTTCATCGATGGGAAATTAAACGTACCTACTAACACGCATACACATATAAACGTATACATATAGACATAATACCTATACGTAACTAATATAAAAATCGATCGAATAAATTCTACATTTTCGTAGAATGCAAAGAGAAACGAAATTCTTCTCGATTATTGGCAAACGATAAAATTCTGAAGATTCGGACAAAGAAAGTGTTTGATGTTGCGTGGTCCGACATAACCTTCTTGACGACGACCACATTCACTTAACCAGACATAAACAGCGGTCACTACTGTCTCTGAAACCGGTGGACCGATACCGTCTATTTTAAAAAAACTTTTCAGTTGATTCTTATCGATTCGTTTTTCCATTCTTTTAATAAACTCTTCGACCGGATCGCACGGAGGTGGAGGAGGTGTAGGAATAGGTTCCTCCATTTTGGTACACGTACAAATGTCGCTAATAACGTCAACGAATTCATCCGAAGGAAGTGCTTCCATTCTCTCCATAGAAGGATACCATTCATCTTCAAAATCAACTATAGCGTCCCGATCGAAAATCGTATCATCTAGATACAAATCCTGTTGATCCTGTTGTTCTTGAACTTCTTGTTCTTTACGTTCGACTTTCTCAGGCTCCTCTTCTACTTTTTCCTTATCGGCAGCCATCTAAGCTCAGAAGGAGAGTTATGAAAGTCTATCTATCTCTTTCTCTACATACATATATACGTATAAATACGTTTCTCGATCAATTCCGTAACGTAGTTTACGTTGAGTTACGTTACGTTTAACGTCGTATACACGACGACGTTAAACTCTTACTAGATGTCGACGATGTTAAAAAAAGAAAAAAAAAGAAAAAAAAAACGAAACTGTTTCATAATGTACTAATACCATCGAGAATTATTTCCATGCTGGCTTTACGAACTAGATCGTAAAGGCAAGGTTAATCGCGACTGTAAAACCGGTAGTTAACGGCGAACCACCGTCGTTTTCTATAACTACCTGTATATACGTATTCCTCTTTTTTTTTTCTTCCTTCCTTCCTTTCTTTCATTCTTTCTTTTATTTTTTTATTTTTATATATTTCTTTTTATTTATTTCTTTTTACTTTTTATCCTCTACCATATAACATCGTTTTAAGAGAGATGAAAGTTTATCGAAAACACTTTGTCGAAGGTTTACGGATCGTTGTCATATTTTTCATCGACGAGTGTTTAACGATACTTCCTTCATACGAAGGATAGGTTTATACAACGAGATGAAAAAGATAAATGATGAAACACTATGATATCAAAAAAGAAAAAAAGAAAGAAAAGAAAAATATATATATATAAAAACCATCTCGTTTAAGAGTCTTCAACAGAATACAACAACACGAATTCAAAGTCTCCGCTTTGAGAGAATCCGCGTGGCAAATATAACCTACTAGTTGACCCTATTTTCTCGTCTCTTAGGTACATTATTTTCTTTTTATTTATTCGTTTACTCATTCATTTATCTTTCTTCTTTTCTCTTATGTACTTCATACATTTTATTTTTATATTTATATTCGAACTACAAACCTCAACTACTTCGATATCCTCCGCTTCCTTAGCCGAATCATCGATCGTCTCGACCTCATTGGCAATTTTCGTTTCCCGATCAGTTTGTTCCAAACCTTGTGAGGTCTCATCGTTTGTGAGATTCTTCGTATCAGTTTCCTCTTTGTTTCTAACATCTCTCTCTAACATTTCTCTAGTTTCAACCGTTTCCTCCACTTTGCTTTCAATCTCATCCTTCTTTTTCTCGACCACTGGCTCTTCTTTTACATTCTCGATGGACGAACTTAGAATGCTCCTTTCCTCCTCCTGAGCGAATACAACACGCACTTAACTCGAGTCAAACCGTTCAACGAAGCGTAAACACTACAAGACGTCACAAGCTTAAAAGATGACTACAGAGTGTCTCTTTCGACATTGAACGAGTATAATGGATTTGTCGAAAACGATTTTTCTTTTTTCTTTTTTTTCTATCTCTTTTACTCGAGTACTTTGTCAAGACTTTTGTAACGATGTTAACATTACTCAAATGTCTATTTAATTATTTTCTTTCTTCGTTATCGATAATCGATATTTATGTACAAAATATATATATATATAATATAAAGAGAAATATTTTCCACCCTCTAACCCTCTTCAACCCCTTCACCAAAAACAAATATGTTTCTTACGACTCCTATTAGTTTGCTGTTCGTTTTGTTAATATTTTTCGTTCTTATTTTTATTTTTATTCTACGTTTTGTTATCAGTTTAATCAGAGATTATTTCAACAAAAAAGATATATACTAACGACGAGATAAAATATTGAACCAATCGTGGACACGAGTTATAGATTATAGATATATAGTAGTAGGTATGATATAACGGAGTTACGATTCGTTGTCCAATTTCGAGGAAATATTTTAGTTTTATTCTGTTATAATTAACCGGTTGAAATTGTATGCTTGGATAATAATGGAAAGGGGAGAGGTTAGAGGGAAAACTGTACGTTCTCCGTGCTTCGCCATGACAAATAAACCGTTAATGGATTTAATATTTGCGATAACGTATGAAATGACAAACGAAAAGTTTTTGGTACGAACGGTTAATTGATATTAGATTTAATTAATCGTAACTTCCATAGAAAAACGAAACTAAACTTCGCGAAATCCCTGTTGAATGTACGATAGAGATGGAGAGATAGAGAAATAGAAAAACAGAGAGAGAGAGACAGAGAGAGAGAGAGAGAGAGAGAGAGAGAGAAATATCAAAGAGAATTATAACGTGTAATATATCCATTTATCTTTCGACTATTATTTATATTATATATATTGTTTATAAAACGATTAAAATTTGTTATATTAATAATATAAATAATATTAATTTGACTAAATATTACTGATAGAGAGAAACAGAGATAGAGAAAGAGATATATCAAGGAAAGTTATAAGATGTAGTATATCCATTTATCTTTCAAATATTATTTATATTATATACATATATATATACATATATACATATAAATATATAACATAAATATATATATATCTATGTTATAAGTTATAATAAATATATTATTTATAAAATAATTAATGATTATATATATGTTAATAATATAGATAATATTAATTCGATTAATAAATATTCTACACTTGTATAATATATCTATTGATCTTTCGAATATTATTTATATTATATTATATATATTTATATATATATATACACACACACAAAAATATATATAACATAAATATATATATATATATATATACATATCGTTTATAAAACAATTAATAATTATAAACGTCATATCGATAATATAAATAATATTAATTCGACTATAACATTATTTCCACTATCATTTCTACGAATAAGAAAATAATTTGACCATTTAAACGACGTCGAACGTAACGAAAGTACTTATGATATCGAACAAAATAATCACTTATTTAATCCGATAATAAAAAAAAAACTCGAAATACCTCGTCTCCTCTTTCCTGAAATTCCATTGCACTCTTCGGTCTATAAGAGATCGTTGAATCTGACCACGGATACATTTCGAAAAATGAAACGTCAGTGCACGGAGGATAGAATAATTCCTCTTCTTCGATAATTTCCTCATCCTCTTCTTTCATCATTATCGATGGACAGATACAACCGCTGCAGTCAAGATTCGCAAGATATCCATAAAGATTGGTAAAGTTACGAAGAGGTATCATCGCAGAACCGCCTTCAGGCTCCTCCGTCAGTAGCTCGCAGATGTAAATCATGGTATCCGTTAAATTCTAAGGCAAGCGATGCAAGAAACCCCTCACCCATTCAAGGTTTGATTTTATCGATCCGATCGACCGATCGAGAATTATGTTAATCCGTTAGAAAGAAAAAATGTTCATTTCTCGATCGTTAAAACTACGATATTATCATCGATATATTCGATATACTTCGAAGATATATTATGTATATAGAATATATATAAATATAAAATATAATATATATTTATATTAAATATAAAGATATTATATATAAAGTTTATGTGTAAAACAAATAGAAACAAATAGAACGAATAGAAATGAAATAAATAAGATTTCAAAGATAGTGTTCGAAGAAGTCGAATTAAAATCTTTAGATTTTCTTTTTCTGAGAATATTCGATATTCCTGGGAATTACTTACGTCGGCCAATAATCCACACGCTATAGCTAGAAAGCGATAAAAGTCGCAGTTCCAATCTCCCTTTAGGAATCCACCGACCAAACATATCTGATAAAGACTAGTCTCACTTAAATCGATACCTTGCCAATGTTCTAGAATAGCTCTCAAGGGGACTTTGTTTACGTGACCAAATCTGTTTAATAGAGTCTTCAAATATCCAGGAGTGATACCGGACGGATGTTCAAATGGAGGATATTCCAATCTTTCCTGTTATAATTAGAACAAAAAAAAAGGAAATAAGAAAGAGAGAGAGAGAGAAAGAGAAGAAGGAAAAACATCGTATCAAATAAGATACTTATTACATCGATGGGATATTTATTACAACAAAGGATAAATAATACGATTATTCTCGATAATATCTATTTTAAACGGATAATGACGATAAGCATGTAAAATTAATCGAACTATGGTGTCGCTCTAATACCTATTAATCGTAATGTGAGAATACTTTGAGAAATCAAAAAAGAAAAGACAAAAAAAAAGGGAAGAAGAAAAATAAATAAAAAGAAGAAGAAGAAATAAAGTGAGATATTGTCTTAACGGCAAATTGAATCTACTTTTTCAAAAACTTCAGCGTTCATATTTAATCAGACATTCTACGAGAAACGTGCCGCTCTCGTTCTCGTTCATTTCTAGTTTTTTCTTTCTTTTCTTTTCTTTTCTTTTCTTTTCCTTCTTTTTTTTTATACCTCAGGATATTATCTTTTAAAACATTTATTATTAAGTTGCAGAGGTAGAATAACATTTATTCGTACGTTCCCATCCTCTCATTCGCCCACTTTTACGTTTTACATCCCTCCATTCTTCTCGAGTTGCAAGGAGTACAAAAAGAAAAGAAAGAGAAAAAGAAAAGGAAAATCCGATAAGACAAAAAAAAAAGATAGCTTTAATTTGATACGATTTAATCGACACGATTTATCATGACACGATGATTTTTATCATAATTGTATCAAATGTTTGAAACGTACCTTCACCGGTGGTACCTCCTTGTTTGCAAGAGCACGAAAATATGCGGCCGTCCATTTTAACAAATCGTATGGTTGTGTACGTATCGCAGCTTTCGCGTAAAGTTTTAATATATATGGAAAAGTCACCGGTACGTGTATTTGTTCGGGACAATATATATTATACAATGGATTTTTGGACGTCATTTCTTGCAGAGAGAGAGGGGGGGGGGGTGAGAGAGAGAAAGAGAGGGAAAGAGAGAGAAAAAGAGGGAGAAAAAAATTTATAGAAATGGACGAAAGTGTGATAATCGACCGTCAATCCTCGTCAAATTCAACAAACGACCATCGACATTTTCGTAAAAACGAAAGAGAATCGACATCGAGCGTGTTATGATCGTGTAGTCGAAATATGATACGTACATATTTCGTTTCTATATATTTTTTTTTGTTTTTCTTCGTACATATACGTCTATATATACATAATGTGTGTGTGTGTGTGTGTGTGTGTGTGTGTGTGTGTGTGTGTGTACACAAATACACATATATAAATAGATATAAAATAGCAATCAGTTTTTTTTATTGATGCACAAATTTAAAGGATAGATACTATAAAACTTATTGTAAAATATTTTCATCGAACAAAATGCAAATCGATGTGTATATATATATATATATATGGATGGATGGATGTATTAATAATGTGCATCCATGGACGATATGGAAATTAATAACGACGTAATTAAAGCATTTCTTGAAGCATTCATTACGACTGTTTCGTTGTTATGCGATTGAAAATTAATTATTGCATTTCATGAATGTATTTCGATAAAGCTATACCCGATACTAATTCGATGACAGAATCGTACGATAAAATGTACCGTCGACGGATATCTTTTTCTTTCTTTTTTCTTCTCTGAAGAAGAAACGAAGTGAGTCTGAAAAAATTCGTTACGGATTTTTCTCAAATGCGAGAGTCCGGACGTTATCGTACCGACATGTGTGATATCGTTTTATGTCTGAAAACTGAAAACCATTGGGACAACCAAGGAAAGCTATCGATTTTTATTTCTCTCTCTCTCTCTCTCTCTCTCTCTCTCTCTCTCTCTCTCTCTCTCTATTTTAAAAAATGCGACTTCAACCATATTTCTTTTTATTACTTTTTCAATGCGCGATAAACAAAAAAGCCGAACAAGCTTTTGACTCTTATATAATCGCTCGTACTTCACAGAATCAATGATCACGCAATGAAGTAGCAAACGTATAGAAAAGTAAATCACCGAGAAAATATGGCAATATACATACATACACATACGTACATACAAATACGTAGGTAGATACGTTTTTTAAAAATATGCTCTCGATTAAGATCTCCAATCATACATATTTTTATTTCTTTTTTTTTTTAACGACGATCGATCGAAAGATCCCATTTTTTTTTTTCGTTAGAATTAACTATTGTTTTATGCTCTCAGATGTATAAAATGAGAGGATGAAACATAAAGTATATGCGTGTGTCTACGTGCGTGTATGCGTGTATGTATATGTACGTGTTGAACTATGCAAGTTATTGACCTGTACGATACGATACGATACGATACGATACGATACGATACGCGAACGAATTTATTCTTTTGTTGTAACGTCGTCGTCGTAACGGCTTTATTCTTGTAATATTGTTTCCTTCGGTGTATCTAGTCGTTGTCGTCGCATCGTCGTCGTACGTATTCCATTGATGAAACTTTCAGAGAGCGTATCTCATAATTCTTGTACATTAAAGAGAAATACATATTATTAAAGCGGTACTCTGTATTTTACGAAATATTATAATTTCACTAATGTATACGTTGGAGAGAACAGGCCGGTAATTTAGCTCGGAGCAAAGGCAAATACTTGTCTTCGATCCCACTCACCGAGATTCGTCGGCATTACATTTAGTTTAGTTTCATTCCGTTTCGTTTCGTTTCGTTTCGTTTCGTTCGTTTTATTTCATTTCGTTTCGTTTCGTTTCGTTTCGTTTCGTTTCGTTTTGAGCGTGCCACGACCTCGAGGCCCGTACTTACTTTTCCTTCTCTCTTAATTGCAGAGAACAACGAAAAAGTTAACAAAAGCGAGTTGAACGATGCAACACCGAGGCAAATCCTTTTGCTGTCTCTTAACGAGCTCTTTTACGTTTTACAACTATCTATCTATCTATCTATCTATCTATTTATCTATCTATTTATCTATTGTTTAAGTGTAATTGTTATCGCTAATCGTTTCATCTTCAAATTATATTCAATAATAATTCATTCGATTATTTATAAAAAGCTCGATCATTTATAAAAAAAAATAAAAAAGAAGAAAATGAACTATCGCGAGTTATTTCCAACAAGTGTCGTACATACTGTATTCTATCCGTACGAATCATCCCTTCATCTCCATCGAGAATTGAAAAATAGTTGTGCGATCGAGCGTCATTTCAACGAAAGCGTCACTTCCCTAGACGATTTTTCCTCATATCTGATAATAATAAAAACGAGAGTGAGCACGAACGATTACACGAATTACACGTACCTACTAACTTAGATAAACATTTATCTTAATCTCGAATCAAAGCTGCGTAACGCGCTTTCGAGAAATAATTGCTTGCGCGTGAACGTTTGAAAAAGCGTTATAAGGATTATAGAAAAAAACATTTAAAAAGAAAAAGAAAAAAAGAAAAAAAAACGAAAAAAGAAAAAAGAACAAAAAGAGCGCGTTGAGCACTATTTTAAAATCGTTGCGGACAAAAAAAGGGAGAGAAGAAAAAGAGAAAACAATAAAAAAATAAAAAAAATAAAAAACAGAAACAGAAAAAAAACAACAACACAAAAAAAAAGCGAAAAAAAAAAACTTTTGACTTCCTCTAAAAGCATAAAACCGAAAGCATATCCAATTCGATAGAACGTTTCGCGAATTATTGATATTTAATTCGTTTTTAGAAAGGATCGATGCTTTTTGCCAGCATCCAAATGGATTCACCGAAGCTAACGAATGAAACTGCAGGACTGTCCCCACGCCCTTCCTCCCACTCCCCACTCTTTTACACTCACTCGTCAGTCCACGGACACCTTTTTGTCATCCCTTTCGTAAATCATCGTCCTCGTCGCTCGGTTCAACGCATAATGAATAAGCCAGCCACATTTGATCCATCACACGGTACAGACGCGAACGGGATAGTACGTCACTCTTCTCTCTCTCTCTCTCTCTCTCTATCTCTTTTTATCCTTCTCTCCCCTTTTCGGTCATTTCGCTTTTCGGATATTCATCCACTTCCACCCAACTCCTATTTTCCGCGTGTACGTACGTAGATACATGTGACACGAGAGAGACAGACAGACAGACAGACAGGGAGAGTGAGAGTGTGAGAGAGAGTGTCTCCCTCTTTTTCTCTCTTTCCAACCTACGAACGTTCACGCTTTTCCATCTCTCTTTCTGATTCTCTTTCCGCCTCTCTGTAATCGTCGAAATACCCGGGATAGTTTGCGATCGATCGATATAACCATCGAGCTCTCTTTCCCTCTTCCACCAATCCTTTCTCGCTTTCCTCCCTTTCGATCGAGCCCTCGGAAAAAGGGCGCGCGCGCACACGTACCTACTATACTTTGTATATAGGTATAGGTACGAGAGAGAGAGAGAGAGAGGGGGGGGAGAGAGAGAGAGAGAGAAAGATAGATAGAGCTTCTCGGACGGACACGTAGAGAAACTTTCGGCTAAATTACGGCCGAAAGTAATATGGCCGGTAGGGTGCTACGAGACCCTCTTTCAAAGAGAAAGAGAGAAAGAGGAGACCTTGGAAAGTATGTAAGCGAGAAGAATAAAAAGGTTCCTCCCTTTTCTAATGAGGCCAACCGATGCGTACAGAAGGGAAAGCTTACGAACGAACGAATATACCTAACCTATTCGATAAAATCGTTGTTACCGACGATATTACGCTTATTACACGTTCGTTTTTCGTTCGGATATATATAATAATAATAATAATAATAATAATATCGAAAGAAAATATTTCATCCTTTCCCATCGTTCAAGTTCTTTTTTTTTGTTTTGTTCTCTCTCTTTCTCTCTCTCTTTTTCTCTGTATGTCCGATAGGCTTCTTGGATCTTACATTGCGGAAATCTTCAGTTCATCCGGCTTAGAACGCATCCCAAAGTCGAGCACGGATTTATCTGGTAAGAGATAAGAAGAACGCTATTAAGAGACAACCAACGTTCTCATCTCTAAATACGGAATATATACGAGACTTAGGGTTAAAAGTTTCTTCGAGGAAAGTGAAAGTTATGACGAAAAAAAACATTTACTTCTGCCTGCATATTATAATACACATAGACAGAGACACACACATATATACCGACATATTATTATAAAGAGTTCATGATTAGTAAATGATTAAGTAAGTAATTAAATAAATAAATAAGTAAGTAAATAAATAAGTAAGTAAGCAAGTAAGTAAGACATCACGCGATTAATTCGTGACGAGCAACGAGTATGATATAAAAACGATTCGTGACTAAGAACGAACACAGTATGTAAAAAATGAATTTTTCGGATGTTTTACGTAAACGAAGATGAAGAATAAACAACATAGATAAATAAATAAGTAAGTAAATGATGAAGTAAGTAACTAAAGTAAAGGAACTACGTCAATAGCGCGACTAATTCGTGACTAACAACGAATATGCTGTATAAAAGAAAGACTGATAGAAAGAGTGAGAAAGAGAGAAATAAAGAGAAAATAACTAGGAGACGGAAGGGATACTCGATGAATAGCAGTCGGGTAACACGCATAATATACGTCCACATAGTAGTTACGTGACCGGGAACGAAAATAGATGCGCGCGAGCGCGCCTATTTTCCGACACGCCAGCAGGCTCACGCTCACGGGTTCTCTTATCGCTTACTGTTACTAACGTTTCGTGGCCGAAGTAATACCTCTCTTTCTCTTTCTCTTTCTTTCTCTCTCTCTCTCTCTCTTTCTCATTCTCTCCCTTACTACTTCAACGGATAAAGAAAAAGCTTTGAGAGGGAGGTTGGGAGATTGGGAGGTTGGGAGGGGTTGTCGCGCGGGGCTAAAGAATCTGTCGAGAGTTCAACAGCCTGCAACGGTGTCGGCGACGTATCCGAGAAATTTAAGGTCTGAGCGTTCCGGAGTCCGCGTTCCATCGTATCCCTTACAACGAAACGTAAGCATCCCCCTTTTCGTAACCACTCTGTCGCCCTCCCCCTTCCGTTTCTGTGTATCCAAGCCGAAGAAGAATGTCCTATAGAACGGGAAAAGAGGTCGCGTCTCGGTCGTTTTCTGCGGTTGTTATTTGACGTTTATCTTCATAAGCTTGGAGGGAAAAAAGATTGCTCTCTCTATGTGTATGTGGGAGGGAGAGAGAGAGAGAGAGAGAGAGAGAGAGAGAGTTGAACCGTTTTAATAAAAACTCGCTATCGAGACAAAAGGTAGAAACGTCGATGATTTCTTCTTCTTCTTCTTTTTCTTTTTTTTTGCGAGATGGAGAGAATACTCGACTAATCCCAATGACGGAGATCTCTCTCTCTCTCTCTCTCTCTCTCTCTCTCTCTCTCTCTCTCTCTCTCTCTCTCTCTCTCTCGATGTTACGTATAATTACGTTTCTTGTACCAGGACGAAATTGGATCGTCGAGTAGTCGGAGTAGAGACATTGCCTGGGCCTCGACACGATTCGACTCGACACGATTCGACTCGACTCAACTCGACTCGACTCGACTCGACTCGACTCGATTCGCCTTAAACCTTCCATAACAATTATTCAAAGCGCTTTACTAGATGCGACGACGATTTATACGAATATACAACTATGTTCGTTGTATTTGTATATAGATATATATATATATATATATATATATATATATATATGTATATGTATGTATATCCTTAGGGTGACCCTGAAGATTCGTTAAAACTTTTTCCGAGGATTCTCTGAGTGCCCATCGTACGAAGTTTCGAAACTTAATTGAAATTCGCGGAAGGATGCGCTCAACACTCGTCTTCTTCTTCTTCTTCTTCCTCTTCCCCTTTTTTTTCTGCAAACATTTTTGTTTCCTTTTTCTTCTCCTTTCCTTCCCTTTCCTTCCTTTCTTTTTTTTTCGGGGGAACCTGAAGGAACTTTTACCGAAGGATGCTGCACTTATTTCCTTATTCACGAGAGGGAAGACGCATATAGTAAATCTACCGTGAATACGAACTGAAAATCTCCATGGTCTTATCTCGTTCAACTACTATATATATATATATATATATATATATATATATGTGTGTGTGTGTGTGTGTGTGTGTACTATGTAGAATGAACTATTCCACCTCCTAAGTCGAAGAACGAACGCTCGTTTATCTACGTAGATTTCTCATCGATATTTACAGTAAGGGAATGAGGGAGTAAGAGAGTGCATGAATTAGAAAAAGAGAGAGAAAAGAAACAGAGAGAGAGAAAGAGAGAGAGAGAGAACCTAAAATACTTTGTGTGTGTGTCAGAGAGAGATAGAGAGAGATGGACACACACACACAGAGAGAGAGAGAGAGAGAGAGAGAGAGAGTGTGTTACAATTAACTTCGTTAATCCTCGCATTCGTGGCGGCACTTGATCTCTCCAACGAGAATCGTAAGAGACAGTACCAGCGAAGTGCACGAAATTGGAGAAACTAAACAATACTAGGAAATGCGGGTAACCCTCGTTTGGCGTTTAGACCAAATATAATGATCCGCAAGATGTGGGCGCGGCTCATCCAAATTTGTCGAGGGGTTTAAAGCTGCTTAGTATCGTCAGTTATAAAGTACACTCGTAGCATATAGAATGAAGTAGGATGAATCTATGGGGGAGAGAAAGATAGAGAGAGACAGAGACTGAGAGAGAGAGAGAGAGAGAGAGAGAGAGAGAGAGAGAGAGAGAGAGAGAGAGAGAGAGAGAGAGAGAGAGAGGACGACTAAGTTTATTAATTTTCGTCAAAGATTAAGGTTGTTCGATCGTTCTGGCCCAACGTGTAGTCCTTTCATCGAACGAGCTAGGTTATGCGTTTCGTCAAGATTAAAGTTCGCTGGGAAAGCTCGAAATAAGCTTGGGATAAGGTTTATCCAGGAGCAGTTAAGTGGAATGTAGAAACATTGGCATAGGTAGGTTAGGTAAGTAGATAGGTAGGTAAGTAGGTAGATAGGTAGATAGGTAGGTAAGTAAGGTATAACACCTTTGGTTGGTTCTATACAATCTTCTTGTTACAGTCGAATGGGAAAAAAGTGATTCATCGAAAAGAGTTCGAATATTTTTATTGGAATATTCTGCTGAATGTCATTTCAAAACTCTTCTTTGTTGAAGATTTAACTTTAATCATTCCTACGCATATAAAAAAGATAGAGAGTGGGAAAGAGAGAAAAAAGAGAGAGAGAGAATGGCTTTAGACATAAAGCGGGTTCCTACCATATAGAAGCTTCTATTATCCGGGCTGTTGGATAGTCGACCCTGTTACTCCCCTTCTTTCTTTCGTCTTCCTTGCATTCGATAATTACATTCCGCCTGGAAAAGAGAGAAAGAGAAAGAAAAAGAGAGAGAGAGAGAGAGAGAGAGAGAGAGAGAGAGAGAGAAAGAAAAAGACAGAAAGAGAGAGAAAGATAGAGAAAGAAAAAAGGATAGGAAGAGGATCTTGAAGGTAAATGGAGAGGGTAGAAAAAGCGAGGAGGGTAAGGAGTTAACGGAAATGAATCAAACGGAATTCTTGAGCTCTCTCGAGCGAGCGCGACAGGACGATTAGATCACGTCGGAAACAAAAGCTGAAAGATACGAAGAGCGGAGACACGTCTCCTCGATGCCACCGACTTCGTCCTCCTCATCCTCTTGGTTCTCCTCGTCAACGGGTTCACCCTCACCTTCCTTCTCGTCATCGTCCTCGTCCTCGTCCTCGTCCTCGTCCTCGTCCTCGTCTACGTCCTCGTTCTCGTCCTCGTCCTCGTCCTCGGCCTCCTCACAGAAACGAGAAAAGCGGTCGTATCGAGACGAGTAGTCGGGTCGAGTATCGATTAGAATTGGTATAGGTACAAAACGGACGAGTGCGCGCCATAGAGAAAGAAAGAGGGAGAGAGAGAAAACCAAAGTCACCAAGGCACTATGAGAAGAAAGAAGAAACGACGTTGGAGGTTACGCCAAGCGAGGATCGATCGATCGTTTCCTATCTAGCCCAAGACCACCTACTACTCCCTATCTCCACCCACCCACCCCTATCCTCCTTCAACTCCTTCCTCCTCTCTCAACGTCCTTCTAAAATAAATAACAATTTAACGAACCAATCCTGTCCGACTATACTTTTTCTTTACTTTCTCTTTATCGTCAAGGTAAAATAATTTCTTTTTTTTCTTCTTCTTCTTCTTCTTCTTCCCTAATATTTTTATTTTGCTACATAAGAAATATCTATGCATACATATTTATGTATGTATGTATGTATGTACGTATGTATGTATATTAATCTAAGGTACGTCGGCAAATAATTAGTTGCGAAGTACAAAGTAGATGTGTATTTTGTAGTTTCTCTATAGCGATGCTAGAGAAGTCGAAACTTTTGGATAAAGGATGTCAAGATAATGGAACCTAGTCGTTATCGGACTCGTGCCGTGCATTCAAAAGCTTCGACTCCAAGAATATCACCATTCTTGTCGGCTTCGTCCTTCTTCTCCTCCTCCTCGTCGTCGTCCTCGTCGTCGTTTGGTCTTGGAAGGATTTAAAGGATCTGATAGATCGTCCAAACCAGCCTTTTTATTTTCGATTCACGATTTTATTAAACCCAACGGACGTGTGTTTTCTTTCCTTTCTTTTCATTCCCCTTCTTTCATTTCTCTTTACCTCTTCAGCGTTAATATTCTCTTTCCAACGCGTACGATGGAGAATTTGTCCGACAAAAGATAAAAGAAAAATATATTACGACGATAATCGACGATAAATTACGATTGAAATAATAATTATTATTCGAGATAAAGTTGACGCGAATAATTCGAATTAATAGTCGACGAACCGGCACGAAATTATCGATTTTTGTTCATTCGTTCGATTGAAATTTGCTCGAATATTTTCATACCCTCTCTCCTCCGCATCCCCATCTCTATCTACTCCTATTGATTCTAAACATGTATAACAACCTTTGTTAATATCCTCTAAGCCTTCTTTCAACTATTTTCACAATATCTCATATCCTTTCGTTATAGAAAATCGTCGACGCGATAATATCGGTCGGCGTATAATCATCATAGCTACCACAATACGGCAAATATGTCGATGATCGATTATCATATCCAACGAAACAAGCAATATCGATCGTTGCGAGACAGCTTATTCGCTTGGTTACGCATATTTACGCCAAGTTTGGCATATTGCTTTTAGGAAATAGCGAAGCTCTGCTCTCTCTCTCTCTTTCTCTCTCACTCACTCTCTATCTCTATCAATCTCTCTCTCTCTCTCTCTCTTTCTCTCTCACTCACTCTCTATCTCTATCAATCTCTCTCTCTCTCTCTCTTTCTCTCTCACTCACTCTCTATCTCTATCAATCTCTCTCTCTCTCTCTCTTTCTCTCTTGATCGACCGATAGCGCATTTTCCGCTACTGTCGATACGATTTTACATGATACATACATACATACATACAGGGAGTAAGCGTAAACGCGATTATATAAACCCGGACGATTACGTCCGAATTAATATTTTCCCGAGCGATTATGTCAAAGAGAGGTAATCGGTACGGAACGTTCGTTATCTCGGAAAATTTCGTTAATGTACTTGTTTGTAATCATAATAATATAAATAAATCCTTTTTCACTCATTTCAAAGATCTAACAGAATTTCAGCGATGTTCATAATAATATTGATTATTTGCGGAGTTTGACAATCGATCGCTTTCGTTTCGTAATTAAACACACACACGCACACGCACACGCAGAAAGAGAGAGAGAGAGAGAAATACATAGACGTAGTATCCATCTAGTTAGCTTTCCATCATACTTGATGTACGCAATGCGATCGGCCGATTGCGATATGGATAGGGCAAAGAAGCAAGCGAGAGAGACAGAGACAGAGAGAGAGAGAGAGAGATGGCGGAGAGATCGTCTAATGATCGATCATCATAATTCAAACCTACCGTCGAAGCATGTTCATCCACGAGGTTACGAATCTACGGTGGCTAAATATTATACATCGTCCGTGAAATTACGATTCCTCGTAATTCATCGGTAACCCTCTGTACCATATCAAACTTGTGATACCATCGTTCTATTTAGTACGGCTCGTTAATCCATTCGGTCAGAGATATTCGAAGCAGTATTTACTTCTCTGTTGAACGTCGTATCGAACGTTTCAAGGACGAATTTACAAACGTTAATTTATCTTCTCATAAATGCATAAAGTTTTTATTAGTATTCATTTACGTGTCTAGTAGTAACAAGATATCAAGAATCGAAATTATTTTCAAAACGGAATAAAATATATCGGTCTTGGTTGACTACGTTGCCTTTTAGGTATTCTTCGCAGTACGTAGAATTTATTTATGCGGATTACGTTAAGCGCTCCGTTGCCTTATGTAGTAAAAGCCCCATGGGGCGCGGCATTCGCTCGTCGTCGTCGTCGTCGTCCTCTTCCTCCTCCTCCTCCTCCTCCTCCTCCTCCTCCCTCCCTCCTTCTCCCTTCTTTTTTCTCTCCTCTCCTCTCCTGTAACTCTCGCTTCTCTTCCTTCTTTTCATTCCCCTACTATTCCTTCTCCTCCTTCTCCTCCTTTTCTCCTCTTTTTCATCATCCTCCTCCGTTGCGTGTTCGCTCGAATCGCGCACGATCGTGTAGGTCGAGGTGACAAACACGAATCTATTCGCGAGTACGAATATCCAAATGTCGCTTATGACGTAAAAGAGTATAGTGCTGAAGAGTAATGATAATTTTTTTATACGTATATATATTGTGTGTGTACGCATGTGTGTGTATATATATGTATATTATTATTATGTGTGTACGCATATTTGTATGTATACGTATGTAATATACATATATATTTCATATGTACGCATGTGTGTATATATATGTATTATATATATATATGCGTACGTATGAATATACATATATATAGCGTGTATACGCACATATATATACAGTGTATTGTATGGAAGTATTAATCAATCTACAGTCAAAAAATAACCTACCACTAAAAAAAAAAAGAAAAAAAAGAGAAAGAAAAACAGTTTATAATTCTCGTGCATACGTAGGACGTAACGACCGAATTTAATTAGCTTCACCACCACCACCACCACCACCACCACCACCACCACCACCACCACTACCACTACCACCACCACCGAACATGACTATAATCGCATACACTTTGGTTACCCTTAATCGGGTCGTTTCGATTTTCTACTTTTTTTTCTCTCCTTTTTTTGCATTAATTTTTTTTCTTTCCTTTTTTTTTTGCAAGCTTCGAATCAGTTTTGAGTTAATTAAGCATAATTACACGAATCATAAATGAGATGGGTTTTCATACGATCGTTATGCATTTTTGTACATCGATCAATCGATCGATCGTTCGATCGTTTGAGAGAGAGAAAGAGAGATAGAAAGAGCTTTTACGGCGATGAAGGCACATTGATTTAAATAAAACATTATAACTTTCGCTCGAAGGCATTTAACTATGTACTCTTTTATGGGAGGAAGAGGTAAGAGGAGGAGGAAAGAGAAAAAAACAACAATAATAAAATAAAATAAAATAAAATAGAAAAAAAAAAAGAAACAGCTCGCGAAGTTATGATTTTGTATATATTCATTCGATACGCACGTAGAATCATTGACTATGATATTCGCACGAGATCGTGAATATTTATGAAACACATATATGGGATGTCATGCCATTGAACATGTACCTACCTATCGATAAAATAATATTTTATAAAGTTCAAAAATAACTCGATCGCGTGTCCTTCTAATTTCTACATCGATGTGACATCGATGAAAACAATCTAGTCAAAGGCCAGAGTCTCCCCGTTAAAAATAGAAATTGTGAGGCCTGGCTTCCTTCCTGAGAGCTTCTTCTTCTACTCCGAGGCAAACCTCGAGCATTACTTTTTACCATCCCAGAGAAGCTTTGTCGTGGATCTATGGTGTAGTTTGCTTCGACGTTGATGCGAATAGAAGGCTGAAAGATTGCCGCCTTTGAAAGTCGCCAGATGGGAAAGACAACTAAGCTCGCGAAAAAAAAAGAAAGAAAGAAAGAAAGAAAGAAAGAAAAGAGAAAAAAGAAGAACAAGAAATTTTCACTCAAAGGAAGCTTTCCTTTATCACGACTGATAACGACTGATAACGACCGACGTTTTCGATTCGATTAGAAGCATCGACCGCAAATGGGACCCGAGTTCGGCCGAGTCATCAAGTTGAGCCGATTAACTTAATCGATCTATTCGCGTGCCTTAATTTGACCGTTGACGATCGATCGATCATTCGTACGGCGACGTCTCGACGACGACGACGACGACGACGACGATATTTTAAAGAGAAAAAAAAAAAAGAGAGAGAAAAAAGAAAAAAAAATTGACTCTTGATAAAATCGTCTGTTGGATCTTTTAACGTTTTCCTTCCATCGTCGCTTCTGTTTTTTTTTTTGCTTTGTCTTTTTCTTTTTCTCCCAGAGAAACCACCGACGCGATCTCACGATATTAACTGAAGCTAACAATTAGAGCGAAGCATTTACAGAACCGGACGTAGGTTTACTGTTGGCTGTCAGTAGTGTCTAACGCGTAGCTGTCTAACAATTCCGTTATTGTCGTCCTGAGATCGACAGGAAACCCCAATGGCTAAAGAGACTTGCACGTTGGATTTTATTCGTTCTCGTAAGACGATTACTTAGATATGAATAAATGATATAATTGTAATATTTTATCTAGATATTAATTAATTATTTAATAATATAATAAATATCTATTCATATTCACGTTTAATATTTGTCTTATATACGTTTTAACGTTTAATTAACACGTTTAATATTTTTCTTATATATGATCTTTAAAAGTCTCTTTAAAAATCGAATCAATCGAGAATAATTGATTGACGACGAAAGCCCTGAATCTAGATAGATTAAAAAATCAAGTAGGTAAATAGATAGGAATAGTTTAGCGTTAACTCAAAAGACCCTCGATATCTTTCTTTTCTTTGATCGGCCAAGATACAAAGATGTTCTTGAAATTGCTTTAGGACAATCGAGCGAAGAGGAAGTTAAGGGGAGATGGAAGGTAGAATGAGATGGAGGGGGTTGAAGACTCCTTGAGAATACGCCAGACGACGATAACATAACTCCAGGTTAAAAAAAAAAGAAAAAGAAAAAGATCAAAAAAAGAAAAAAGAAAACAAAACAAGACAAAAGAAAAAAGAAAAAGAGGGAAATTCAGGTAGCGTTCACCGGATTCTTTTGCCTGGAGGAACCTCTTCAATGTTCTTCTTTTTCTTTTCTTTTATTTATTTTTCTTTCTTTTTTTTTTATTATCTCTTTTTTTCTTCTTTACCTCTAACTATTCCTTTTTAACCCCTAAAAATCTTTCTCCCTTACGTATATCCGTATATACACGTATTACGTTATATCTACTATTTTCATCGTGATACCTACCTACGTCCTATCGTTTAACGTTCTGTATTTATCTTTCCTTCTTTTTCTCGCCGTTCTCTCTGGCAATCTCACGTACCTACGTCGTGTTATCTCTCTCTTTCTCTCTCTCTCTCTCTCTCTCATTTCTACTTCAGTTTAATCCCACGCGATTCTCCATTTACTCTCTCTCTCTCTCTCTCTCTATTTATTTTTCTTTCTTTCCTTCCTTCCTTTCTTTCTTTCTCTTTAACTAGAAAGACCTTTTAAAGGGAAACGCAGAACGAGATGGTAGTAGTTTAACAGAAACTGGGCTCATTCACGCGCAACCAGGATCTCCATCGATCGACGGCCGTAGACCATTACGATTTTACGATCCCGATATGTATCGATGCTCTTTCTACTCGCTCTTTCGCTGTCGCTGCTGCCTGTCGGGGTTAACTGCGGTTTGAACGCAATTTATACTCATCGCGATCTCGGCCCCCGTGAATACGATCCTTCGTTCGTATACTCGCATACGCGTGGGCCCGGCCAATATTTCCCATGACGTTTGACCACGATACGACGAATCTTTATTTTCCTTGTTATTTCTCTCTCTCTTTTTTTTTTTTATTGCTCGAAGAGAGAGAGAGAGAGAGAGAGATAGAGAGAGTCGACGATAATCAATGCCACTACCATCAGTATTCACTATCGCCGCTTTACCCTTACGAATGAAAGCTTTTAACGTTGATTCCGAAGGGTCTTCTATGTTGCAACCTCGATAAATACGACCTTCTCTAATCGAGATCAGAGCGAAATCGATTTGAAGGATGATGGACTGATGATAGATAGAGGGAGAAGGATGAAGAGAGTCGATGAAAAAAATAAACGTAATTGATACCGATATCTCTCTCTCTCTCTTTCTTTCTCTTTCTCTCTCTTTCACTCTCACTCTCTCTCTCTTTCTCTATAGCAAATGATCGACCCTTAAGACCGTATAAGCGGATTAGAATAAAAGAGTCGTGATAGAACTCGAAAGAAAGAGATAGAGATAGAGACAGAGACAGAGAGAAAGAGAAAGAGAGAGAGAGAGAGAAAGAGAGTGGGGGATAGTTGTGTAAGAGGAAACGATGAGGAGGCCGACGACCGTCCAACGCCGTACGAAATTTGTAAGTCGGTCGAGCTAAATCGGTCAGACTGTTCGACCGAGTCCGATGCCTTCCAAGCAAATTATTTATCAAGGCATCCAACCAACTCGAGTCGATTCTTTCCTCGACTATAGTTTAATCATTGCGACGATTGTGATAAAACGAGAGTCGATGAAGTGGACGAAAAAGTAGAAAACGAAATGTGATACAGGATCGTTCGATCGATCGGAGCAAAAGAAAGGTAACGAAAGAAAAAGAGAAAATCAGAAAAGAAATAAGAATGATTGAAGAAAGAGGAAAATATGAAAACCAACAGAAAAAATAGTTTTTATAATCGTTCGATCCTTCGGGATATGTAAATAGGTAGGTAGATAGGTAGATAGCTAGGTAAAGGTATGTATCAGGTATGTCCTCTTTTTCAACGTTGAGATATTGAACGGTTACCTCCATGAAATTTTCAACCATCTTCCACGAACGCAATATCTCTTTCTTTTCGCTCTAACGTTACTTCGAATAATCTACCCCAACTATCGCGTATAAAGCGTTATTTATTATATCATCCTGTCGTTTCCTCGAGGTAGATTTTCCTTGGGACACTCTATACGTTAGACGTATTAGTCAAGTCTACACCGTACGGTCTATCAAAGTCCCTCCCACCTTCTCTCCTCCTCCCAGTTTTCTTCCTTGTTGGCGGAGGTTAAATCATCGCCGCGGAAAAAATTCCGTGACTCGATCGATCAGTTCGTCGGAAAGCAAAGCGATAATTTTTCATACTTCTTTCTCTCTCTCTCTCTCTCTCTCTCTTTCTCTCTATAATAGACTGTACGTACGTTGTGTGTATATATGTGTAAGTATGTGTGCTTGTGTTTGTATATACGTATAAAAAATTGACGAGTCTATATCGATTCTTCGACAGCTCGCGTCCGGTCTCGTTCGAGAGCGATATAAACTGATCGAGAGAAATGAGGTTGTATGGCCAATTATAACGGTCGTGGGAAAGAAAGAAAGAAG